>NC_060185.1:75942049-76242049 GCF_021184085.1 Oncorhynchus gorbuscha
GATAGAGGGACAATAAATACAATTCATATATTGAGGTGTCTGTCTCGGTTTCCACCCGCTGCTTATTTGGTCCCATAATACTATACTCTGGGGAGGTGGCTGATGAAATGGAGCAGTATACATTTCCATGGATATTGACAGCTCTTTGAGATATTGAGAGGACTGTCTGGGAGCACTTCTCAAATCAGATCATGAGATTTGGTTGGGTTGAAGTGACTTCCTTAAGGGAATGGAAACACTTTAGGAAGTAAAGATAAGAAAAGAGATGTATTCAGTCCACTAATACTAAACATGTGCAATTTACATAGAAACGACAGTATTTTGGGGATTTTGATCTTGAACGTTTATTTGGGTTGTCTCTAGTTACCACAGCCACAAAGTCAAAAAATTTGGAAAACAAAAAATGTGCTTTTTGGGTTAGGCATAAGGTTAACCGTGAGGTTAGGTTTAAATTGTAGAAATAGGCGGAGTTTAGCCATAATCATAATTCAATGGCTATAGTTCGAGCTGCTTTCGAAAGTTAAAGTCTAGTCTAACTAATCCCCCCATGTCTAGGTCTGTTGTCACTAAGGCCGTCAGACCATCTCCCTGACTCATGACGTACATTTGCGTCCTAAGGCAAATCCTTGGCCGCAAATTGGCGTTGGCCAGAGGGAAATATGGGCAGTCCCATGATAAACTAAATATCTATGAGGGTGCTTTTTAAGAGAACTAAGCAAATAACATGCAAAACAGTCGGAAAAAATAAGAAGTAACAATAATAGATCATATTAATAGAAATAACAACAGCACAATCTTATAAATGCATGCTCATATTTAGAAAGTCCTAGCTAGGCTTTAAGTGTTGGTCAGCCCAGCCTGCTCAGTTTATTGGATTCAAGAACCATTTTTTTTAATTGAAGAGAAAACAACCTATATATATATCACAATACCAGTTCTATATGTCCATTACATGTGAAACATATTTCATGTCGTCAGTGGCGATTTTAGCATGTAAATCTTGTTGGGGCCAAAATAATATATATGTGTGTTGCATGCCAGCAAAGCCACTACACAACACTATACATTAATTGCACTATAAAGATGTCGCAACAGCAGTCACAAAACCTTACCGCTGTCACACCTGGCTATCAGCAGAGCCTTGTCTGGCAGCGAAACAGTTAATTCAGCCTCATTTATTGCCATTTAAAAAAACATAGCTGATATGGCTGACTTGCTTAAACAAATGTGGTTTCCACTGACAATTGAGATGTACAAACTATGGCATAAGGGGACGACAAGCGCATAAGAGGTCATCCATAATTTCGATTAAGATATTAATGACTGAGCTAGGACGGACGTAGTCAATTTAACTATTTCTTCAGCACTTCTGAAATCTACAGCGACAGAATTCAGAACATGGGGTGTTCTTACAGTGTTCTCCCTGTACACCAAGTCAGATCCATAGGATAAATAAAGGGGGCATATAAGCAGACAATGAAAGCTCTTACAATATTAGATGATTACATTTCTCAAAAACATGTTATTAGCTAACGTTACATGTGCACTACCGATATTTGGCGAAATTAAGATGTGAAAATAGAACAAATGATTAGGTTAAGGAACATGGGCTACTAAGATCTTACTGCACAACATGCACTTACTATAACTTTCTTAGCTACAGTATACATATCTCCTTGGCATATTACATAATTCGTGCAGCAGCATATAAGACATTTGTTGGACTAAAAAAAATGTGCTCATTTGAACAGGAAGGTGGCGCGGCGGTCCTTTTGTGGGCAAATTACGTAATCAAGAAAGAGAAAGAGGCCGGATATATAATACTGTGTTGGATGACCATTCAAAACGTATTTTCCCAGTCGAAGCTCATTTATTCTTGCAGTTAGCCACTGTCACCGATTCCTTCCAAACTATTCATTGTTGAATTTGTCATTTCCAACTTGTTGTGTAATCTTAATGGCCGATGAGCTCCGATATAATTTCTCTTCATTATTTCTCTTCAAATGACAAGGATTAAAAAGGATTTGCCAGTAGATTGTCGACTTGATTCATGATGATGACTGCTATCTAAGATTTTGAAAATAAGATGTTGACATGATCAGTACAATCAAAGCTACTATACATATAACATGATTTTTATCTGTGATCAATGACCTAAAGCCTTTGTGGAAGGGCACTACTAATGTAACTCTATGGCAGGACCCAAAGGGCTTGCATTTTTTATGTCTAACCTTACAAAAGACTTACACTTGGCGGTGACGTAGTGTCCCCATGAGTGACACAACATTGAGCCAAACACGGCGCAATGCTCGTATTTTATGCTGGCTTGCCCAAACACCACAGAAAGAACTGAGCTAGGCTGAAACACCTGCATTTTGGAGCTGCCTTACACAAAGAAAACAAAAAAGAGGCCATGTTTGTATGCAACTTTATTAACTCATTGATATACACTGCTCAAAAAAATAGAGGGAACACTAAAATAACACATCCTAGATCTGAATGAATGAAATATTCTTATTAAATACTCACACAAAAATGATCAATGGAAATCAAATTTATCAACCCATGGAGGTCTGGATTTGGAGTCACACTCAACATTAAAGTGGAAAACCACACTACAAGCTGATCCAACTTTGATGTAATGTCCTTAAAACAAGTCAAAATGAGGCTCAGTAGTGTGTGTGGCCTCCATGTGCCTGTATGACCTCCCTACAAAGCCTGGGCATGCTCCTGATGAGGTGGCGGATGGTCTCCTGAAGGATCTCCTCCCAGACCCGGACTAAAGCATCCGCCAACTCCTGGACAGTCTGTGGTGCAACGTGGCGTTGGTGGATAAGGCGAGACATGATGTCCCAGATGTGCTCAATTGGATTCAGGTCTGGAGAACGGGCGGGCCAGTCCATAGCATCAATGCCTTCCTCTTGCAGGAACTGCTGACATACTCCAGCAACATGAGGGCTAGCATTGTCTTGCATTAGGAGGAACCCAGGGCCAACCGCACCAGCATATGGTCTCACAAGGGGTCTGAGGATCTCATCGCGGAACCTAATGGCAGTCAGGCTACCTCTGGCGGGCACATGGAGGGCTGTGCGGCCCCCCAAAGAAATGCCACCACACACCATGACTGACCCACCGCCAAACAGGTCATGCTGGAGGATGTTGCAGGCAGCAGAACGTTCTCCATGGCGTCTCCAGACTCTGTCACGTCTGTCACATGTGCTCAGTGTGAACCTGCTTTCATCTGTGAAGAGCACAGGGTGCCAGTGGCGAAATTGCCAATCTTGGTGTTCTCTGGCAAATGCCAAACATCCTGCACGGTGTTGGGCTGTAAGCACATACCACCCTCATGGAGTCTGTTTCTGACCGTTTGAGCAGACACATGCACATTTGTGGCCTGCTGGAGGTCATTTTGCAGGGCTCTGGCAGTGCTCCTCCTGCTCCTCCTTGCACAAAGGCAGAGGTAGCGGTCCTGCTGCTGGGTTGTTGCCCTCCTACGGCCTCCTCCACGTCTCCTGATGTACTGGCCTGTCTCCTGGTAGCGCCTCCATGCTCTGGACACTACGCTGACAGACACAACAAACCTTCTTGCCACAGCTTGCATTGATGTTCCATCCTGGATGAGCTGCACTACTTGAGCCGCTTGTGTGGGTTGTAGACTCCGTCTCATGCTACCACTAGAGTGAAAGCACCGCCAGCATTCAAAGTGACCAAAACATCAGCCAGGAAGCATAGGAACTGAGAAGTAGTCTGTGGTCATCACCTGCAGAACCACTCCTTTATTGGGGGTGTCTTGCTAACTGCCTATAATTTCCACCTGTTGTCTATTCCATTTGCACAACAGCATGTGAAATTTATTGTCAATCAGTGTTGCTTCCTTCGGACCATATTGACTAATTTGTTCATTCAGTTGCTCATCCATCCATCAACTTCAAATATCAAATGAATTAATTGTTGGTGTTTATGTCAATCACCCCCTCAGATATGTGTTAACTGGTGCAGAATCTATTATCGTTACTATAACGAAGGTTAAAACCATGGAGAGAGAAGAGAGGTGTATTTTGGTTTATTAAGCCCTGCAGATGACCAAGTGGTGACAGACGACATGAGTCAACCACTGAACGCTTCCACCCAGAAAAATAGAAAGATGCTGTGTGACACCTCCAGTGTTGGCTCACACAACATCAGCCGTGACATTGATGAATCATGATTGTACAGAACATAATACCCAACAGGTCACATACTGAATTCTCATCATAGCCACATGTGTCCCTATGCCCAGTTTGAGTCCTTATCTACAGTTTTGTGTGGCTTTAGTTAGTGAAGTGGATGGACCCACTGTTACCAAGGAATTTGAACTGTTCAAATTCCTTGACTGTTACAATGTTTGACGTCTAGAGGTTTGGGCCTCTGTGGTTAGTTTAGGCACATGATAGTTAAAGTAATCCCACTTGGGTTGTGTATGTAATGGGCAAAGGAATATAAAACATACGTTTCTTGTCAAGGTTGTTGCTAAATCTCAGTGCAACAAATATGCAGTGCAGCACAAAATAACTCATCCTTGCCCATATTAAATAAAGCTTTGTTGGTGAAAACAAGAAGATTTTGTCATTATTTATCTACAACTTCCTGCCATTGTAATTGTTTTATTCAGAGAATAACATTTTGTATATTGATGCCATGTGAGTATTTCTGCTGAGGTACAATGTTGATCATTCAATGGAGCCTTGGGCCATTTGTGACAGTGTATTTATATACAAATATACAATGACACAAATGGGACTACAACAGAGCTAAGTCAAGGATGCATTTTGTTGTTGTGAACTTCATTAACCCTTGAGCTGAGGACATCATTGATTAGCTGTAGTCTTTCATTGAAAAGAAATCTTCCCATTCATTACAACATAGTAAACACACACACCTGGCACCCCCATGGGCATGTATATGGATGAACTCAAGAGCTACTGAATGACATGTTCTGGGGAAACACAGGAATGCTTACATTGTCAATCAAGCACATTCCGAAGTACCGACGTAACGGTGAACAATCTAATAGAATCAAAATGTTCATGGATTGAAAATGTAGTGTCATACACAAACATACCTGCAGACGCATGCACACACACAGCTTCCTATAGAGGCAAAACACAGAGCATTAAAACAGCATGGGTTGGAAGACGTAGACCAATGATGTGTATAAACCCTGGATGAATGACATGGGGCTCTGTATTGAAGCCAAAGACATTTTGGAAGGGGTAAAAACGTTCGTTTCTGACACATTTATTTTATTACAGACACTTTAATGCATACTTTTAAATTATATTATGTGAGCTAAACATACAAATTTCAAAATATATAAAAACATTTTCCTTAAAGTATTTTTTTTTAGAATGCTGCTTTCCCCACTACAACAAAAATACTTAAATACATTGTCATTTTGTCCTTGAAACATTTAAATGAAATACTGTTGAATTCCATTCATTCCTATGGAGGACTGCTCCTACTAGGGATAGCCAATATGGCCGACCGATGGCTTCAAAGCCTCTCAATGGCCAATACATAGCGTCAGCAATCCAGGGTTTATATAGACCATTGGGTTAGACCCTTAGTTACATATATCCATGCCCAAGGCAGTACAACATTAAATATATTACCCTTTTCTTAGAGGGTCTCATTCAGTAATTGGTTTGACATGGCTGTGGGGTAGATCTACCTAAACAGATGGCCAAGCTCACTTCAAGCTCAGATATTTCATTGCAGACATTTCCTCAATACTCTCCAACCAAATCACCATTGAGATGAGAGGAGTGCAAATTGCCATCCTGAATGTATTGCTTTAATCAGCATATATCAAAATGCAGATTGGATCTGGCATGTTTTCTCTTGTTGATTTTTGAAAGTGACTGTGAAAATGCATTTAAAAGATGAATAGAAGTAGGTTAATATGTGTGGTATGTTTTTGTGCAGTACAAATTGCATGAAGATATAAATAACTAATGGTGGTAGAGACTGTACCAGTCCTTGTACCAATATTAGCATTTTCGGGCATCATGTCCAAATCATCCAAAAGTATCTACATTTTTTTGTGAATCTCAACAGTCACTTTTAGATGATTTGAACATGATGTGTGAAAAATGCTAATAACCGTATCAAGACATGAATGGGTTTCGTGCCACAAATGCTAAAACATTAGCTTTAGGAAACAGTGCCAGGGAAATAAAACCAAAGAATGGATTGCTGTCATACCTTAGATTGCTTACAGGGTAAGGAAATCAATGTGTAATTTGGGTGAACTATCCGTTTAATATCAGAGTATATTCTCAGAAATTCGACATTGTAGGCTATCTTACACTGTATGCACTCTTCAGAAAAAAATATACTGATGGTGCATACATTATGGTGCATACATTATGGTGCATACATTATGTACAATACATACATAGAAATAAGATAAAACACATACACTGATGATGAAACAAAGATTGCTGAGTCACCGTCTCTGTTAGACACAACTAAGCAGTCTGAAGCACTTCTCTGGTTTCTACGATCCATTGTTCAACAGACTGAAGAATAAGCCATTTATATCAGGTTACAAGCTCCACAGTGTGTAGCTCGTCAGTCAACAAGCTGTGAGGCACAGTCAAACACACTTCTGTGGAAGGTTTTATGTAAGTGTTCTACAAACCATGAGATACATTCAATCAGATTTCAAGAGAAAACAGTATTTTCTTTCCACAAGCTGTGAGGGATAGTCCAACACCATTTCAGAAAATACTATTGTTCCTTATGACAGGTCTACAGCAAAGTCACCGCTTGAGAAGAAAGCATTTTCTTATGACAAGATCTTTAGCCCTTTCAGAAAAGACAGCCTTTCCTTCCAACAAAGTATTTGGCACAGTCCCAATACAATTCTTGATGTGGAGAAGACCATCTTCCCATCCAGCAAGCTGTGAGACACAGTCCAACAAAGCCAGCACACACTTCTTCTTCCCTCATACAACATAGTTTCCTCTCTGACCATGGCGAGGGTCCCTCAGAGAGCGTCCGGGCTGCAGACTAGACCCCACCGAGTTCCTTAGCTGCTTGAGGAGCATCCAGAGCAGTAGCAGCATGAGCAGAAGCAGCAGGAGCAACAGCCCCAGGTACACGCTCAGGTTCCATCCCCAGCCCAGGGCTATGGGCAGCGAGGTGGACGCCACCAAGAACCTCCTCGGTGAGGGCATGGGTCAACTCTGGAGTCCCCCCTGAACTCGTTCAGGATCCTTTAACGTTTAGAGTGGTGCCGAGGCGTGGTCATGGTTGTCATTTTAAAATGTTAGATCATTGCGGCTGGTTGCTTTGGGAATTTTCTTTCCCTCCATGGTTTTATTTTTCCTTAGATATTCCTTTTGAGTTATCTTATATCGTTATCTAGAGGAGAAGTGGTCCATAGTGTAGACGTGTGCACCCGTAAAAATAGACTGGGTAAATGGGTGGTAAGCATTCTGTTGCTGGGCTCTGTACTCAGCGCTCGCCGTACAGAGCCAGAACAATGTATCACCGGTGCATACACACACACGCAGGCACACACACAGAGCAAGAAGCCCCCCTCACTGCCATTGGCTACCTGTTCACTTGCAGGCAAAGAATTAAATCACAGGCCAGCTTGGAAGAGAAAACATGTTTAATCGTCATGTGGTCATTGAAGTGGCAGTTCGACTGAAACATTGTGTAATTAAATTGTCATAAGACATTTGACGTGATCAGTCTGCTCGTTTTATATCAGCTTCAGAATGGAAACAATTGTGTTGCCTTTGTGAAGAACTGCCATTCCTTTCTTTAGGGGAGTTCTGATGGCTAAATCTTGCGTGAAATCGTCAAATAGCATTTTCTGAAACAATCATATCTCCCTTAAATGTATCTGTTACGCAGCTTCATTAATTTAAATGGGAGACCAGGCTTTGAATGGTGGCTTTAAAATAGAGCCAGATGCCAACCATAATTCATAATACCTGTATGGCATAGGTGTCTAGATCTGTTTTTCAAATGCCAGGACATGAATTGAATTCAAGCATTCATATACATCTCCTCTTGCATGATGCCTGTATCATTGAAACGCCCCCCCCCCCCCAAAAAAACACTGATTCAATTTAAAAATGGCATCCACAATCTGCCTGTCTTTGTTTAAATGTGCATTCAGCTGCATCACATGGCTTTAATAGATGACTAAGTCATGATTTTCAACCAGAGCTTGGTGGCTGAGGACTTTCAGTTAAATATTTGAGTTGATTATTTTGTCTCCTAGCAGATGACATGCTACAAACAGCATCATTTGTAACTTAAGTAAAATAACTCAAACGGGATAGTGGCGAGGAAGTGTGATTACCACTGAAACCAGGTGTGTAATCACTAATCCAAGTGTTTATTGGACAGATTCAGGTAAGTCCCTCCCAGTTCCATTTAAGAATAATTTTGCAACAGAATCAGCCACAGGAGTTAGTTTTTGAACCTGTCTAAATAGGCCATTGAACTTCCATTCTATCACCATAACATGTAACTAAAAGCATTCCTCTCCAAGTTGAGGGAATCAATGTGGCAAACCAATGGGTACAAACACACTATTCACAACAGTAACTTATTCATAATACAGAACAAATTACATCTACAGATGGTAAGACATTTTGAAAATGTAACTTTAAAAAGGACAAAACGACTAGTTGGAAACACCATGTTACTTTAACCAGACTATTTGCGCTATAACAAAATCAGTATTGTTACTCAAATATCTGCAACCAAGATGGCATAGCAGTTCAGACGTCTTTTGTCCTCGTCTTGTCGTGTCCTGTATATATATATATTTACAACTTTTTTCACATACATTTTATTTTTATTTTCCATCAACTCATCTTCAAAACACTCTCCTGCAACCCGCCTCACCAATTTATATTTATAAAAAAGTATTATTTACCTCAAATCTGTAATCCTCCAAGAAGCTAGCCAGAAACTAGCCAGAAGCTAGCCAGGAGCTAGCCAGAAGCTAGCCCAGAAGCTAATCCAGAAGCTAATCAGAAGCTAGTTCAGAAGCTAGTTAGCTTCTTTACTGGCATATCGTTAGTATTCAGCTAACCACGGTTTGTGGTCATCAGCTATCCTTTAGCTCGAAAATCTATCGGCAGTTTTGTACGGTGCAGCGCACCTCGGAACGGAACATATCGGACCAATTTTTCTCTCCATGTCCCTGGATTTCAACTGCTCTCTGGACATTCATACCCGGATCTCACAGTCAGCTAGCTGCTATCCTTGTGACTATCGGCTTTCGTCGATTCCGGAGCAAACATAAATTATTCCGGAGCTAGTCAGCTCCGTCAATCACTCCTGAGTTCCATCAATCACTCCTGGGCTGCAGTCACCTATCCGGACCCGTTTTACTGCCTACGCAGAGCCCCACTGGGCCTTCACAACTGGACTGCCGACGTTATCTACCCGAAGGAGATCCGGCTGGCTCCTCCGTCGCGATGAACCTGAACGCCCATCTGCGGCCTGCTAACCGTTAGCTGTCTTACCGGCTGCTATCTGAATAGACGATCAGACAATTTATTTATTTTTATTATTATTATGTTTTTTCTTGGGCCTCTATAACTATATCTATTGTTTTTATTTTTGTTGTTGTTGTTGTGTGATTTGGATTAATCCCCTCTACCACACGGAACCCCACTAATCTACTGACGGAACGCAAGAGGTGGCTAACAACAGACCTCCATCCTATGCTAGCTTGCTACCGATGGCCTGGCTAGCTGTCTAAATCACCGTGACCCCCAACCAACCTCCCCACTCACTGGACCCTTTTGATCACTCGACTAAGCATGCCTCTCCTTAATGTCAATATGTCTTGTCCATTGCTGTTCTGGTTAGTGTTTATTGGCTTATTTCACTGTAGAGCCTCTAGTCCTGCTCACTATACCTTATCCAAACTATTAGTTCCACCACCCACACATGCAATGACATCTCCTGGTTTCAATGATGTTTCTAGAGACAATATCTCTCTCTTCATCACTCAATACCTAGGTTTACCTCCACTGTATTCACATCCTACCATACCTTTGTCTGTACATTATACCTTGATGCTATTTTATCGCCCCCAGAAATCTCCTTTTACTCTCTGTTCCAGACGTTCTAGACGACCAATTCTTATTGCTTTTAGCCGCACCCTTATTCTACTCCTCCTATGTTCCTCTGGCGATGTAGAGGTGAATCCAGGCCCTGCAGTGCCTAGCTCCACTCCTATTCCCCAGGCGCACTCTTTTGACGACTTCTGTAACCGTAATAGCCTTGGTTTCATGCATGTCAACATTAGAAGCCTCCTCCCTAAGTTTGTTCTATTCACTGCTTTAGCACACTCTGCCAACCCGGATGTTCTAGCTGTGTCTGAATCCTGGCTTAGGAAGACCACCAAAAATTCAGAAATTTTAATTCCAAACTACAACATTTTCAGACAAGATAGAACTGCCAAAGGGGGCGGTGTTGCAATCTACTGCAAAGATAGCCTCCAGAGTTCAGTCCTACTATCCAGGTCTGTACCCAAACAATTTGAAAATCCACCTCTCTAACAACAAGTCTCTCACCGTTGCCGCCTGCTATAGACCACCCTCTACCCCCAGCTGTGCTCTGGACACCATATGTGAACTGATTGCCCCCCATCTATCTTCAGAGCTCGTGCTGCTAGGCGACCTAAACTGGAACATGCTTAACACCCCAGCCATCCTACAATCTAAACTTGATGCCCTCAATCTCACACAAATTATCAATGAACCTACCAGGTACCTCCCCAAAGCCTTAAACACGGGCACCCTCATAGATATCATCCTAACCAACTTCCCCTCTAAATACACCTCTGCTGTCTTCAACCAAGATCTCAGCGATCACTACCTCATTGCCTGCATCCGTAATGGGTCAGCGGTCAAACGACCTCCACTCATCACTGTAAAACGCTCCCTGAAACACTTCAGCGAGCAGGCCTTTCTAATCGACCTGGCCGGGGTATCCTGGAAGGATATTGATCTCATCCCGTCAGTAGAGGATGCCTGGATATTTTTTTTTTAAATGCCTTCCTAACCATCTTAAATAAACATGCCCCATTCAAGAAATTTAGAACCAGGAAAAGATATAGCCCTTGGTTCTCCCCAGAACTGACTGCCCTTAACCAACACAAAAACATCTTAAGGTGTTCTGCATTAGCATCGAACAGCCCCTGTGATATGCAGCTGTTCAGGGAAGCTAGAAACCATTATACACAGGCAGTTAGAAAAGCCAAGGCTAGCTTTTTCAAGCAGAAATTTGCTTCCTGCAACACTAACTCAAAAAAAGTTCTGGGACACTGTAAAGTCCATGGAGAATAAGAACACCTCCTCCCAGCTGCCAACTGCACTAAAGATAGGAAACACTGTCACCACTGATAAATCCACCATAATTGAGAATTTCAATAAGCATTTTCTACAGCTGGCCGTGCTTTCCACCTGGCTACTCCTACCCCGGTCAACAGCACTGCACCCCCAACAGCAACTCGCCCAAGCCTTCCCCATTTCTCCTTCCCCCCAATTCCATTTAGCTGATGTTCTGACAGAGCTGAAAAATCTGGACCCCTACAAATCAGCCGGGCTAGACAATCTGGACCCTTTCTTTCTAAAATGATCTGCCGAAATTGTTGCCACCCCTATTACTAGCCTGTTCAACCTCTCTTTTGTGTCGTCTGAGATTCCCAAAGATTGGAAAGCAGCTGCGGTCATCCCCCTCTTCAAAGGGGGGGGACACTCTTGACCCAAACTGCTACAGACCTATATCTATCCTACCATGCCTTTCTAAGGTCTTCGAAAGCCAAGTCAACAAACAGATTACCGACCATTTTGAATCGCACCATAACTTCTCTGCTATGCAATCTGGTTTCAGAGCTGGTCAAGGGTGCACCTCAGCCACGCTCAAGGTCCTAAACGATATCTTAACCGCCATCGATAAGAAACATTAATGTGCAGCTGTATTCATTGATCTGGCCAAGGCTTTCGACTCTGTCAATCACCACATCCTCATCGGCAGACTCGACAGCCTTGGTTTCTCAAATGATTGCCTCGCCTGGTTCACCAACTACTTCTCTGATAGAGTTCAGTGTGTCAAATCGGAGGGTCTGCTGTCCGGACCTCTGGCAGTCTCTATGGGGGTGCCACAGGGTTCAATTCTTGGACCGACTCTCTTCTCTGTATACATCAATGAGGTCGCTCTTGCTGCTGGTGAGTCTCTGATCCACCTCTACGCAGACGACACCATTCTGTATACTTCCAGCCCTTCTTTGGACAGTGTTAACAACCCTCCAGGCAAGCTTCAATGTCATACAACTCTCCTTCAGTGGCCTCCAATTGCTCTTAAATACAAGTAAAACTAAATGCATGCTCTTCAACCGATCGCTACCTCCACCTACCCGCCTGTCCAACATCACTACTCTGGACAGCTCTGACTTAGAATACGTGGACAACTACAAATACCTAGGTGTCTGGTTAGACTGTAAACTCTCCTTCCAGACCCATAAACATCTCCAATCCAAAGTTAAATATAGAATTGGCTTCCTATTTCGCAACAAAGCATCCTTCACTCATGCTGCCAAACATACCCTTGTAAAACTGACCATCCTACCAATCCTCGACTTTGGCGATGTCATTTACAAAATAGCCTCCAATACCCTACTCAAATTGGATGCAGTCGATCACAGTGCAATCAGTTGTCACCAAAGCCCCATATACTACCCACCATTGCGACCTGTACGCTCTCGTTGGCTGGCCCTCTTCACTCGTCGCCAAACCCACTGGCTCCATGTCATGTACAAGACCCTGCTAGGTAAAGTCCCCCCTCATCTCAGCTCGCTTGTCACCATAGGATCTCCCACCTGTAGCACACACTCCAGCAGGTATATCTCTCTAGTCACCCCCAGAACCAATTCTTTGGCCGCCTCTCCTTCCAGTTCTCTGCTGCCAATGACTGGAACGAACTACAAAGATCTGAATCTGGAAAAACTTCTCCCTCACTAGCTTTCAGAGCAGCTCACAGATTGTACCTGTACATAGCCCACCTATAATTTAGCCCAAACACCTACCTCTTTCCCAACTGTATTTTGCTCCTTTGCACCCCCTTATTTTTATTTCTACTTTGCACATTCTTCCATTACAAAACTACCATTCCGGTGTATAAATTGCTATATTTTATTTACTTTGCCAACATGGCCTTTACCTTTACCTCCTTTCTCACCTCATTCGCTCACATTGTATATAGACTTGTTTATACTGTATTATTGACCGTGTTTGTTTTACTCCATGTGTAACTGTCGTTGTATCTGTCAAACTGCTTTGCTTTCTTGACCAGGTCGCAATTGTAAATGGGAACTTGTTCTCAACTTGCCTACCTGGTTAAATAAAGGTAAAATAAATAAAATCTCTGCAAGGAGCTGAACATTTTTGGGGGTGAAAATGTATTCACAAGGCAGCGTATCCCCAACTCAGTCCTTATTTTTGGTTTAACACTACATAGCTAATTCATATAAATTAACTCAAGCTTTGATTATTTGAATCAGCAGTGTAGTGCCTTCAGGGTCCAAAGGACTGCGTTTGGGAAATACTGCACTATGGCAAGGGAGCAGTAGTGTTCTGCTGCCCCCTAGAGGACACAAGACATGCAATACTGACATTTCACCGATGCCACCCACAAATTGTGATTTGAAACTTTCACTTGAAATTAGAAAGCCACAAGGGTCTGTGGGAATGGAATTTATTTACAAGAGACATTATACAGAGCGAAATGAGTCATTAATTGTTATCCAATGAATGTCAAGACATACATGAGACAAGTGATTTAAGATAAAGAGGCAGACAAACTTTCGCAGTATGTAGAGTGAAATTATCTAGATTTAAGCTTCCAAATTATACTAGAAAATCATTACCCAGAATTAACTTGTGTTATAAAAATAACAAATCAACCACACCCAGACAACCCATATAAAATAAAGTTGTCATAGAAAACCAAACCATGGTTAGTCAGATTTGTCAGGAAAAATTCAAAAGTATCTATTAGTTGCAGAGGGGAAAATAAGCTGCAGGTTTATTACAAAGATGCAGAAAGTGAGACTAATCTTTACAGCGTTTAAGCAGTTAAAAACTGCAAACATTTGTCTAGTAAGAAAAGAAACATGACATTGCTTGATTAACATTAAATCCCAGGGCTGCATCAAGCATAAAATAACCATCCTACAGCAATGTACATATAAAATGCACATTTTTAAAAAAAAAATCTAAAAATGTTGACCACGTCCAAGACTGTGGCCATGAGTTCAGTTATTGAAATTCTGGCATTATGAGACTCGTATTAAAAAATAAATATGCACAAAAAAAAATCATTCCAAAGACAGTTTCATGGGGGGCTCGATGAGAGAGACCTCTTGGTACCTAGAGAAAGAGAAACACTACGGTAGAAACAACCAACATGCTTTCATTCAGACCCACCATTATGTTCAAGCTAATAGATATCTAGAAAATTACCATATGAACAAGTAGTATCCATAGTAGGAAAACTAGCCGTGCGTAAGCTTACTGGCTATTTTAGATTAGTCACAACTGGATGCCTAGCAATGGTTTACATTAGTGAAATATGCCAACACGAAAAGAAATCCAGCTATATGGTGTACTTACTTGGCACACTTGTACTTCTCCCTCACCGACTGCTGTGCATGAGTAGCAGCATTGCGGTACATTTGGTGCAGATCCTCTATGCATGGCATCAGGTCTTGTAAAGAGTTGCCAGTCACCTCTGCCAGAGATTTGGACTGAAATAAAACAAACTGTCAGAAAAATGCACATAATTTCATTCTAATTTAGGGCTAAGATTTCAGTTGACAAAAGATCTGAATTTAGGAAAAAATTGGGATAAATAAAACTGCAATTGAACACAGGCAGTCAACCTGTCTTTTCAGGGTATGACAATCTCATGCTACAGTTGTTTAAGGAAAATGTTAAGCTTAAACTTCAGAGTGGAAAATAAAGATCAAATGCAATCAAGAGACTGAATGTCAGGGAGGAGTCTGGGAATTGAAAAGCATGGCAACATTGAGGGGAGAGTGTTTTACCATGTGGTCAGTAAGCAAACCTGTCAACAGGGGAATAGACTACTTTTCAAATATAAATCTTACAAAAGCATACTTAATACAGCACTAACTTCAGCAAGGTGGAATTACTAGTTTGTGCCAAGTTTAGGTGCAGAATTAAATGTTACACGGCCACTTGACAGTCAGTGACTACTAATTGGTTGATGCAACAAGAACATTAGCAGCTGTAAATCTTGGTTATACAAAGTTCACTCAGTTGTGATAAAGTGAATTAACATAAATGTTATGGCCCATCAATATGAAAGTTTAGGCAGCAAGTGAGACTAAAAAAAGCCTCTATTACTGAAGCTTTCCATATTTACATGAGGTTCAAAAGGCCAACCTGGCTTACTGCACTGAGGCAGAGACCTGTTTAAGATTATACATTTATGCTTTATTTTGAGTGGGGCATCACGGCCGAATCGGAGGGCAATGAAACTCCTACCCTGCTAGAACACTTAGCGCAGCAATGCAAACTTACCCATGAGCTTCCTGTTATAGTGTGGTTTGCCAAAACAAAGGCGGCAGCAGCAGTCTGAGAGGGGAGGTACTTCAGGAATGGGTCCGAGTCGACTAGACTGAGCTCCCCTAGGAACTAAGAAAACAAAGACAACATTTAAGACAAAATATCAAATATCTACAGAACAATTTCAACCTTGACAACCTCTATGGATTGTTTCGTTCACTGTTGAAGTGATATGCCAAGATTAAATTGATTGTAGTACACACTAAAAGGTTCTAAAAAAAGTTAAGCAAAATAGTGTGTAGACAACTGCAAACACCAGGGAGTAGGGCACTTAAGGAGTTGGTTTGATAAGGACTGATGAGATCAGCCCCCCCCGTTTGAGATAGAGAACAAAAGAGTGAAGGCCCACCCTCCCACTTGTGCCATGTCTTGATACCTGGACCACCTATTGAGATGTGCCTTTTGTTAAGTAAATCAAGTATTGAATGAAGTGAAACAGATTAGAGTACGACTAAATTACAAGCTGTGAACACCACTACAATGTGTAGTCTACTCACCCTTGACAAGCTCTCAACCTTGTTGCTGACAGGCTGGGTGAGAAAGTACTGGGTGAGAAACTGGTTGATGGTGGGAGAGGCCAAATCAAAGGAGAGCACTTTAAGCACCAGATGCTCCATTCGCAACACTTGCTTTTTTGTGTAGGTGTCATCCGTGATATAAACGAACTCTGCCACCTCTGGGGGGTAGATCTCTTCAAACTTCCTGCATTTGAATGAAAACCAGTGAGTGATCAAAGCACACATTGCTTAGCTTGACACAATCAAGTAAAGGAGTACTAAGTCTCTAGGGTTGAATTTCATTTGAAGGGACAGTTCCAACCAAGTTAAATTAGTCAGATGTTGGTGCCAATCTTTCCTATAAATTTGGGAGAGAGGCCTAATAGTGGGTTCTACACAACGTATAGGAAAAAAAACCTTGGTTTACACGGCACACAAAAGGTGAACAACCCCTTTATAAGGATGCTGTGGGGTTGACAACACTTACGAGGCCAACAGCATGGCGGCGGTTCCGACCAACTGCAGCTTCCCCCGCAGGACTGACATGGAAGACAGGAAACGGTCAATGTAGTTCACAGCAAGGTATAGAGTCTCGTTCTGGAGCTTGTACTCCTCACCAACCTCCACCAGCCAGTCAACAAGAATAGCCCGCATGCTGTAGGTTATGTCTGGCTGCTTTTTCATGTAGCCTGCTTTTGGTCTGGACTTAACCTAGGGACAAGAGCACAAAAGGACAACTCTGTAGTCATGGTTTAGTGATTTGTGTGAACTGAACAATGAATGGGTTTGCTCACCTCCATTTCCCTGAGATGCGCATGTATTTCTGAAGCATACTCTGTTGCCGCATTCATGTGAACTGGCTTCTCTTCCCCTTCAATAACAGACATATCCATGGGACAATCTATATAGAGAATTGGAAAATGTTGTGACTTTCTAATCCATAGACAAATTAAACATCAACATGAGCACCTCCGTGTTATAAAGGGTAAAGTGACATTTTCAATAATTTGGCCAGGTGTATTACAAATACTCACCACCAAAACTAAGATCCATGTTAGACACACATGTGGCAGGTATGTGAAGAGAAGCAAGAGGCTGCCTGAGACAGGTAACTGTGGGGTTCAGTTTCAGGGGGTACATCTCTATGGAAGGGTTGGCTTTGAACACCATTTTCCCAGAGAGAGCCGAATCTGGCTCATCCAGGTGAATCTGAAAAGCTGGCGGCTTGGTACCCAGCTTCTCTGCATAACTTCTAGGGAATTCACTTTCATTTTTGCAGGACAGCAACTGAAATGAAAGGTTAAATATTTCAGTGCCCATGGTTTCAACATTGAGTCAGTTCCACCTAGCCATGTCATGCTAATTAATAAATAATTTGATGAAACGGGAAGAAAGGAATGAGAAAGCAAGTTGGCCATCCCAATGTTTAACAAGACGCTGACCGCATAAAATGGCGGACTACTTAGGAGGGTACCTAGCTAGTTAGCGGACATTAACAATACAAACTTTGAATACCGTAAGGTGAATATGAAATAAATAATCAGATGTAAATTAAACACTACTCGGCCGTGAAAATATGACCTAAAATTATGAGTGTTGTCCTAAGGTGATCATTTTTGGTAGGTAACAACCTAGCTCAATCTACATGCCAATTATGATAGCTAGGCAACAAGTGTTTGTATAGTGTTCGCTGGCTTGTGGCTAGCTAGAAATTACTAACCTGTGTTGCGTTTTGAGGATTGCTGCATTGATTGTTTTGCAAACCTCCCAGAACTGTTCTCGGTTGGGCTTTGGGGACAATGTTCTCCTGGTTGTCTGCCCGGTTTTTGTTTGGACCCCTCAGCCTGGACAGCATATTTTCTTGGTTTTGGTATTCTGGCAGCGGAACGTCAACCGCGCTTCCTTGTCCTTGGTTTGATTCTGACATGTTATTCTCAGTTTCTGGCTCAAACAAGTCACTGCAGAAACGTCCACTTTGCTACAAAGAAAATAAAAACTTGGTAAAGAAACACTGCAATGAATATAAAAACGAACTTAGAAAGTTGTACAAGATAGCACAAAGAGGCTACCTGTGTTAGCAAGCTAGCTACGGTAGCATAAGATATCGCAGACAAGTCTGGGGTGTTGAGATGGCAACAACGTAATTCTGAGCTGCAAATTTAAAACCCTACTTAACGTTGAGACAAAATCATCTTCTGCATGAAAACCGACATTAGCTCGCCAATGCTGTTTGACTAAATCCAATAAATGTAGCTAACCACCGCGCAACCTTTACCTAGATAAAGTCCCTTGTCCTCTGAAAATATATATTAATGCAGAAAAGTTGCTTGTTCTGAGTTCAAGTAGCCCGCGACTATTGAAACGGCCAATCACAACCGAAGGCGAAAATTACGTCACGAATCTACGGCGGCTGATATAACTCAGATGTAATGTGTCCGAGAATACGCAGGCCGTTGCGGTTTCGGCATGTATGGACAATGAAAGAGTCAAAAGTACATTTTTCATAATTTGAATTAATATAATATCGTACAAACAATTATGATCTCTCTGAGAGCATCGCAAAATCTTGTTACACTCATTTATGCTATACACAGAGATAACCTCACCCCATGACAAATAAACCACACATGATTTAAATACTCTAGTTAGTCTAAATACTTCAATAGAAATATAACTGCCAAACATGAAGGATGGTGTGTTCAAGTGCCAACCTATAAAACAAAAAATATAACTGAATATACAGTGCATTCAGAAAGTATTCAGACCCCTTGACTCTTACACATTCTATTCTAAAATGGATTAAAATGTTTGTTTTTCCCCCTCATCAATCTAAACACAATATCGCATAATGACAAAGCAAAAAAATGTTTGAGGAATTTTTTTCTAATGAAATATCACATTTACCTAAGTATTCAGACTCTTTACTTAGCACTTTGTTGAAGCACAAGGGTTAGGCTACCTGGGGTGGCAGGTAGCCTAGTGGTTAGTAAGTAGCCTAGCCTACTGGTTGGACTTTTAACCGAATGGTTGCAAGATTGAAGAGATGACAAGGTAAAAATCTGTCGTTCTGAAAAAGGCAGTTAACCCACTATTCCTAGGCCGTCATTGAAAATAAGAATTTGTTCTTAACCGATTTGCCTAGTGAAATAAAAACATTTTTTTTAAAGTACCTTTGGCAGCAATTACAGCCTTGATAATGACACTACAAGCTTGGCACACCCGTATTTAGGGAGTTTCTCCCATTCTTCTCTGCAGATCCTCTCAAGCTCAGGCCAGGTTGGATGGGGAGTGACACTGCACAGCTATCTTCAGGTCACTCCAGAAATGTTTGATTCGGTTCAAGGGACAAGTCTCTGGTCTCTCAAGGACATTCAAAGACTTGTCCCGAAGCCTAGGGTCATTGTCCTGTTAGAAGGTGAACCGTCGCCCCAGTCTGAGGTCCTGAGCGCTCTGGAGCAGCTTTTCATCAAGGATCTCTCAGTACTTTGCTCTTTACATCTTTCCCTCGATCTCCCTGCCACTAAAAAACATCCCCATAGCATGATACTGCCACCACCATGCTTCACCGTAGGGATGGTGCCAGGTTTCCTCCTGACGTGACTCTTGGTATTCAGGCCAAATAGTTCAATCTTGGTTTCATCTGATCAGAGAATCTTGTTTCTCATGGTCTGAGTCTTAAGGTGCCTTTTGGCAAACTCCAAGTGGGCTGTCATGTGCCTTTTACTGACGATTGGCTTCCATCTGGCCACTCTACCATAAAAGCCTGATTGGTGGAGTGCTGCAAAGATGATTGTCCTTTTGAAAGGTTCTCCCATCTCCAGAGGATCTCTGGAGCTCTGTCAGAGTTGCCATCGAGTTCTTGGTTACCTCCCTGACTAAGGCCCTTCTCCCCCGATTGCTCAGTTTGACTGGGTGGCCAGCTATAGGAAGAGTCTTAGTGGTTCCAAACTTCTTCCATTTAAGAATCATGGAGGCCACTGTGTTCTTGGGGACCGTCAATGTTCCAGACATTTTTTGGTACACTTCCCCAGATCTCTGCCTCAACACAATCCTGTCTGGGAGCATTATGGACAATTCCTTTGACCTCATGGCTTGGTTTTTGCTCTGACATGCTCTGTCAACTGTGGGATCTTATTTAGACAGGTGTGTGCCTTTCCAAGTCATGTCCAATCAATTGAATTTACGACAGGTGGACTCCATTGAAGTAGTAGAAACATCTCAAGGATGATCAATGGAAACAGGATGCACCTGAGATCAAATTTGAGTCTCATAGCAAAGGGTCTGAATACTTACATAATTAAGGTATTTCTTTATTTTCATACATTTGCAAACATTTCTAAAAACCTGTTTTCACTTTGTCATTATGGGGTAGTGTGTAGATTGATGAGGGAAAAAAACTATTTGAATCCATTTTAGAATAAGGCTATAATAACATAACAAAATGTGGAAAAAGGAAAGGGGTCTGACTATTTTCCAATGCACTGTATATAGCTAGGCCAACAGAATATGGCTTTAGACATAAAGAATTCAGATTATGTAACATAATTCTAGTATCTTACACAAAAAAACACAGCTGGAAAGTAAACGCTGTACTCTAAACAAAACAAAAGCTATTACAAATGGAGTGTAAAAGTTTGCATCCTCTTTGCTCAAGTTTGATATTATGCCTCATTGAAGAAATTCATCAAAGAATCCAAATCGTAGTTATCCAAAACTTCCAGCAGCAATGACACCTTTGTCTTCACATTCTGTCCTTTGAATTTGAATTTGTCGATGAAGAGGTCCGTTATCATACCTGGGGAAACAGAAGAACACACAAGTTACTGTCATGGTAGTTCTGCATACTGTCAAATTAGTTTTGCACCCAGGATATAAGGATAATTGGCAAGCTAGGCTACTGTGATAGCTGAAAATGTCATTTGTTTTTAATTCTACTGAAACAAAAATTTTAGAGCAATATTTATATACCATAAAGTCTTTCCAGGTGAGCTGGTTGTTTCTTGTATTCCTCTAGCAGATAGGCAGACTCGTCTAGAATGTTACGATATTCAGGAATGAGGAAGTCCGCATTCCCCTCGTGAACCTGAAGCTCCTACAAAACACACACACAGTGAAATTTGAGCAAGAGTTGCAATATTAAAGCAGTTTCAATTATTATTATTTTTTTGCAACACTGGCACTTACTTTTAATGCGTCAATCAGCTGAACCTTTTTGGCCAATAGCAGCTGATACTCAAGCTTCGGATGAATCATCTTGAGTGTGTGGCCCACTGAATCGTCATTGATATCTGGAATTTAAAGCCGCAAATAAAAATTGTGAGATAAGATAATATATTTATATTTATTTCATGGACATAACCGTTTCACTCCATTGTCGATAACTAACTAGTAGCCTAAAAACAGATACAATGTAACTAGCTAAAGACCTACCATAAGAAATATCGAGATTGTTTTTTCTTTTGGTGGCTTCTTTGGAGAGGACATCCTTCAGTATGGAGATGGTGGAAATGTTGTCAGACTTGAAGTGGCCTTCCCCTTTACTAAAATGACAAAGGGGGTTACATTTAAATGACAAAGGGGTTACATTGGTTACATTTACTTGGAAAACTAAACCAAGAACTCTGATTGATGCATATCCCAAAGGGGATAAATTAAGTTGTATTGAATTTAATTCCTAACCAGTATGTGGCTTCCAGCTGCGTTCCAAGGAAAGTGTTCTGGAAGTAGAAGGTGATATTTTCCCCTGCTGGAGTCTTCTCTGGGACCTCTGGCAAGCAGAAGAGGACCCAGGAGTGGATCTCTGCAAAGCTGAATTGGCCAACTAGACTCAAAGTGTTCATGGGTCTGTTTGGGGGGGATGGAGAGAAAAAGGGAGAGAATGAAAGAAGACAAAAAAAGAGGGATATTGAACACTGTCTTTCTTTCAGTATCCTTATCCTTACCTGTCCTGTTCAATGGTGTGAGTTCTCTGGTGAAGGGACAGAGGTTTGATGAGGTACTGGCGTACCTGACAGGTCTTGGGCTGCAGGCGTGGGGTGATGTAGGCCTGTAGGGTGCCATATTGGCCTTCAATAGACCTCACCTGGAGAAGGGAGAAGATGCTGTTACACAAGTCATGAGAACACACAGCAGTGTTGCCCATAGCATTGCAGAGGCAGGTGAGACTGGATGGGAACTGGAGACTTAGAGTGGTACTTCTATTGGTTGCAATTGACAATTTATTATGAATTGCCATGAGTACAATTCTAAATAAATTGTTATTGGGCTAAAATCAGTAAGAACTGACTAAAACATACTCTTTAAAAAAATCTCTCACCTTCAGCTCAAGCCGTGTAGTATTTGCTTGGCATCTGTACGTAACGAGGAGAAAATTGCCTTTTGGCTGCTGGAACAGAAGACATAATTAGTGCCTTGAGGAATCTAAAGCATTCACTTGTATGCTCTCTGTACTAGGACATCTCACCTCTGAATCACATTCGCTGAAACTCACGACAGCAGAGTTCTTGTCGACATCCAGCAGATCAATTGGTACATCACTCTGTAAAGAAAACAATATTAATGTTACAATCCATGACAGAAATATCCACAAGTCATTGCATATGTATAATTAGCAGATCTCTCTCATGCAAAAAAACATACACATTTCTCTTTTGTGTTCAATACAGAACATAAATACAGAGTCAAGTTAATTTGTTTCACCTGCAGCAGCAGATTGTCGATGGCCGTCTGCACTTCCAGGGTCAGGCTGTAGCTGGCGTCATCCTGACACAGGGTGAACTTGTCGTTGACGCTGAACACGGGCATGGCAGACACCGCCGTACTAGACTGCGCGGTTTGCTGGTACTTCTCACGGCCCTGGACGACCTTCATCTGCAGTTGGTCTAGCTCTGCCCTGAGGGGGACAAGTGCTGTGGGTTCATACTGGGAAAATTACAACAGACAGCTAACTTAAATATGAGGAAAGATGCTAACTCAAATTTTTGCTAAACACAGGACTTTACTTTGGCTGTTGAATTAATCTTGCCATCACTGAGTTTTGCTTACAAGGTTCCATTGATATATATTGCAAATGCAGGTGACAACAACAACTGTCCACAAGTATACCTGAGAGCTGCCACTTTGCTCTGGGTCTCCCGACTCATCTTGACTTCATCTCCAGGGCCTGCCTCTGCCTGCTGGGGCTCTGTAGTCAGCCCTGTCACCCATCCTGGACACACACATATTATTTTAAGTCGCTCACAACTTTGTATCTGTATCTCCTATAGAGCACTTATTGGGAGCAGCAAACAGTCAGCGGACATTAGTTTTTCTCGCTAGTGTTTTTTTTGTATAGCTCTTGTGCATAAAACCCTCTCCTTTTGTTGATAGCTCACCTGTGTACGTGGCTGTCAGAACCTCGTCATAAGACTCCTTCCCAACACAGCCACCCTGAATAGAGGTGACGCTCTCCAATAACACCTGGTGGACAAGTTAGTATCCCAAAGACATGGATTTCTACAATATTCTCAACTTTGGGAAAGAAAGTTTATTTATTTTACAACAAAAATACATTTCTATCACCTTTGAATTAAAATAAATGTATTTTTCCCCCTGAATTTCAGATGATATGTACAACGCCAGTAGAATGTGGCATAAAATAATGAAAAATATTATTTGTGGACTTACATGCTCAAAGCGCAATGTGGGCTCATTGGAGCTGTCAAACCCATAGACCTCCACTGTCCCATCATCCCTGCCAACAAGGATGTCTTTCACCCCGTCACCCAGGATATCATACGTGTCGATGCACAAAACACCTAGTAGAAACAGCCATAGAAAAAGAAAATGTGGAATAAGCTCAATGAATGGAATGACGCTATATGATTGAATGATGTCTAACATGGTAAGTCAATGTTAATAACATTCTTACAATATACAATGATAATACATGTGCTAATTGTGTTTCAGGGCATAGGTACTCTGAGTCTCTGACAGATGAAACATATACTAGTTTTCATCTTCATTAACAGTATCGTACCTCCTTTCTTTTTCTCATTATCAATCTCCCATTTAGAAGAGGAAGAGGAATCAGTTATCCTAATCAGTCCCAGTTTGCCATCCACAGTTCCATAGAGAATGTCTTCGCCATTAGTCCCTAAAGCAGACGGTGGGGTAGAAGTAGACCAGTTTTCTGTAAGTACAGGGATGTGTGAAATTTACATTTGAGTTCAGTATAAGGATTTTATACTCGCCTCCATCTCGATTGTACAGCTCCAAAACTGAGGGAGGACCAGGGACTTCAATATCATACACAAGCTCAGATCCCTATGGGCAAGAAAACACAAACTCACTGAAGTACTCGTTGAAGTACTTATATACTCATACTGCAGTACTCACAAACAATTTCCATTCACCTGCAACACTCTGAGAACTCGGTCTTGACATGCCAACACAGGGACAATACGGCCCAAGTTCTCAGCAGGCAAGCACACAATGTCATTAATTTTGTCTCCAGACAGGTAGTAGTCTTGATCCTTGCAGTCACAGTAGTGGTTGTAGATGTAACTCGCACACACAAAAAGGTCTGCTCCTGAAACGTGCCTGAAAAACACATTGTAGGCATGAAAAAAAAACACACATTGTAATATAAAGCAGCACAAAAACACACCCACAATTCCCCTTATTTATAAACAGAGTAAAGAATGCTCCAAGTCTCTTTAAAAATTAAAGCTAGACTATACTCTCTCAAAACCGTACTCCCAAGTCTCGTTCGTCACTGTTGACAAACATGTGTAGAAGGCTTGGAACCAAAGCCAGGTAACCTGTAATTCACATCAAAAAGTTAAAACTCACATGGCATTGATGCTTTCTGTAAGGTTGGCCTCAAAGGACAGGAACTGTTTGCCTTTCTTGGTATATCCCTTCACTTCTGAGCCAGCACACACAAATATCTTCTCCTGTGGGGTTCCAAGAGCCCCACCAAGGTCCAGCCTTGTTATCTTCTGCCCTGGCAAAGTCTTGAACACAGGCTGGAAAAGATAGGTACAATCAACGTTCATGGAATGAAACTTTATTTAATCATTACACAATGACAAGGGAAACTTGTCTATTAGAGGGCACAGTACCCATGCCACCGTACTGCACAGGGTCAGCTGCAGAGAAGCTTTCCTGGTGCAGATAGGGATTAAGCTAAGTGCCTTGTTCCTGGGCACAACGGCAGTAGGTATTCATATGAAGTCCATGAAAGCGGCTGTATTCTGCTAGCCTTGGTGCCAGTCTGGCTCTGATTTAGCCAACAGTGATTAATGAGTCGGCTCCAAAAAAAAGACTGGCACCCAGGAGAGTATTTCAATGTTCTTAAATATGTAAGACTCAATACCTACCACAGCTTCTCCTTTTTTCATCCCAAAACAAGTTATCACACCATCATGATCAGCAACAGCAACCTGAGACACACAAAAACGACATTTCTAACTCAAGAGTACTTGGGACATTGTTCAAATATCATATTCCAACACACATTACATTTACATTTAAGTCATTTAGCAGACGCTCTTATCCAGAGCGACTTACAAATTGATGCGTTCACCTTATGACATCCAGTGGAGCAGCCACTTTACAATAGTGCATCTAAATCACACCACAGGGTCTATTTATGGGTCACCTCTAATAATGCACATTCACATTACAGTACCTTTTGGGTTGCTTTGCGTCCCAAGGCAGGGAGGAGCCTCATGGTTTTCTGAGATATCACACCAACCTGTGTCGATGAATGTGACAGCCAGAGTCAGTCAGTATCACGAGTCATCCAGTTACTTAAGGTAAAATTGGCAGAGTACAACAACAAAAAATCAAGCTGTTCAACTCTTTTCCCATTCAGGCTACTATTTAGCCATAACATTAGTGACATGATCAGGGGTCGAAATATAGGAAAAATCTACGTTGAATTATCTAGCAAAACATGCAATCCAGTTACCTGTAGATAATCAATTCGGTTGAGATTTATCTCCATGATGTTCTTGGCTTGATGTGAGTGTATGCAATTCAATTGATTAGCTCGCTATCTAATAACGTTCGGTTAATTATCCAAAAGGTGTCTGTCCAGTAACGTTAAGCGTTTACAATCAACAACAAAAAAATCATACCGGCGTTACAGGTATCTAAATCAACGTTAGCTAGCTAATAAAGATAGCTGGCTAACATGCGAGGTGAACAAAGAGCATTTTGTCAGATTGGGATTATTCTGTAATAGGGATTAGCCTCGTTGGCTAATTTAGCTGTCTCGCTAAAACTGTAGTCAGAATGCACGTTGCATACTCTCTGACGTATTAATATATTCTATATAGCCGCCACATCGTTGTTTGATTTAGTTCAACCATAACGTTAGCTAGTTTATCGACATTATAGGAGTTAGAAAATTAAGGTTGTCGAAATAACTAGCATCTGATTCTTCTGCGCGCACACTGGACCCGTTACCATGGACAACGTTGTTCGTTTGAAGAAGCTTCAATATCATTGGGTGATGGTGATTGTGGTGTGATTCAAGCTAGACTCTGAATGGTTTAGCAGTTCCAGTATTTTTGTCTTCCTGGATAGTGGAAAGTGGCCATCCTCTAAGAGCCAAACCAATAAAATCACCAATGCTCCAAAAATGAGTCAAAGAATACTAATTGATACGAATCATGTTTATATTAGTGAATATGGAGGTTATAAATCTCATTCAAGGTAATTTCTTTCACTTTTTTTGATTGAATAGAATGGAGAAATTTATTCCAGCTATACAAACATCTTTTCTCTACAAGTTAAATAAAGACATTTAACATGGGGCGGCAGGGTAGTTTAGTGGTTAGAGCGTTGGACTAGTAACCGGAAGGTTGCGAGTTCAAACCCCCGAGCTGACAAGGTACAAATCTGTCGTTCTGCGCCTGAACAGGCAGTTAACCCACTGTTCCCAGGCTGTCATTGAAAATAAGAACGTGTTTAATTGACTTGCCTGTTTAAATAAAGGTAAAAAATATGTTCAATTAGAAAACCTATTAAAAATGCAAATATAAACTTGAATTTGAAACCAGCCTAATCCTTCCTTCCCATTTACTGCATATCATGTGCAGACTGAGGAAATGCTGGTATAGTGAAACTGATTAATTTCAGCCATAAATTCTCATTTCAGGGCCCTTTTGACACTGCCTCAACTACCAACACATTTTTTTTAAATAGTGAATTACATGGCATAGATAGATCACTTTTCAAATTCGTAAGAGTACAAATGTGTTAAAACAAAATCATAACCAATGCTTTTCGTGTAAGAAAAACAACATAAAATGGAATTAGTGGATGTAAAAAATAAAATACAGAGCAACTGACATTGCCTTTGAAAAGCACAATATTTGGCTGTTAAAAAATAGACTGCAACGATGTATAGTACAATTTAACTATCTAATCTCAGAAGTTAGTATTTTATTTAAAGATAAGAACAAGTATTTTACATGACAGACATTTAACCATCACATGGTCAATCCTTAGAAGTAGAACACATCAAATAGTCAGCTGGTGTTTATTCCCAAAGAGAGCGAGAGAGAAAAGGGGGAGTGAGTGTTCGGCCGTTCCATAAAGCCATATTGAAAACAATCAGTTTTCAGTGCGTCGCAGTCCGAGTCTCAGCCTCCGCTGTAGCGTATGAACAGAGCAGCAGGAAGACAGACCAGACTAACATTCAAATGGTTTTTTCCCTTGCTCTCAAAGTTGTTGTTCGTCCATCCCGCTCGAGTGGAAATGCTGCCACGCCCCTTACAGTACAAACTATGGTTGTGTGGGAACAGGAAGTAAGATCACACTGCGGTGGGGGCCAGGCGGCTCATAAAGGAGATACTGTTGAGGCACATCTTTCTGAAGAAGGCGGGGCAGGCAGGCTTCATGACGAAATGTTCCAGCAGAATCCGCAGCTCTGAGAACAGGGTGCTGGGAGGGGTGGACAGGGAGATTAGGAAATAGGGGGACAAGATGGTTTGAGAAATGATTTAATCAACATCATATACCTAGAAACACACAATTCGCCATATTTGTTATTGTACAATTATCCTACATATTAACATTTCTGCACAAAATTCAAATGAGGCTACTTACCGGCAATATGGGTTTCTCCTTGATGTATAGCGGAGAGTTAGAAACCTGTAGTAAATGAAAGGCTGCAGCAAGCTTCCCTGGCCACTGTAAACACAAAGACCAAGAGTTAATCAAGTGACTGGAGTAACCAAGAGTTCATCTCAGTTCATAGTGGTATTGTAAGACATCAAGAAGGAAAAACCCTAATCTGACTTCAGTCTTAAGGTACCATACAAATGTGCTGACAAATTTACCAAGAAATAGAAACATACCTGAAGAGCATGAATATGGTGGCTGGCATGAGGAAGATCTCATTGCAGGCGATGAACTTCAGGATGTTCTGCTGGTTGGCCGAGAGCTTGTTGAGGAAGTTCCTCATGAAGAGAAGGCTATTGGGGCCCATTGCCTAAAAGGGGAATTATACACATCAGGACCTTACACACTGTACATTTTCCATTAATGCCCTAAAATAGGAAATGGCTAATGAGGAGAAATGTGCAAAATTACTATTTTACCTAACCAAAACAGGTAGAAGGGTATTTTATGAAATACAATTTTTCAAGTGTTGGTTATGCTTTACCAAACTGACTTTTTAATGGCTTCACAAACATTGAAATGTTTTGGAATCAAAGGGATACTTACATCAAGAACCTTCTTTGTGTAGGTGGTTGCATGAAGCAATGAGAAGAGGAAGACTGGGAATATGCTCACTGTAGACTGCGGTTAAGTGGCACACAGCATTAAAAATGTACAATGCAAAATAAACACATTTAAGGTCAGCATCAAATAGTGTTGTCAAGCAATACCTTCTTGTTAATAGGTTTAGTAGGTTTGCATAACTGAAACCACGACCCCAAAGCACTGCAAAACCTTCCTGCAACACAATTGGCCTTCTCCCCAAACCAGTTTGTTGGTGATATACCAAACTCTAGCTTTATCAGAGACCATTATGACAACAACCAAGGCATGGTGATACTATGGTGATAAGGCCTTTATCTATGGTTGAGAGGATACTTGTAATGGGGTAAGAGTTGACCAGGATGAGGGAGTATAGCAGGTAGTGACAGCTGTCCTCTTGGAGTGCCTGGGCTAGGAAGGCTCTGCTGAGCTGGAAGTGAGGAAGCCGCTGGTGTAGCCGCAGAGCACTAGTGAGGGCGTTGGCCAGCAGCGCACGCTGATAGAAATTGGCAGCCGCCTGAGGTCTGGAATATGTCAAAAAGAAAGAGAAATGAATTACTCTGAGGGAACTCAAGACTGGTTAAATATCTCTACTTGCACATCAATCACTCCAGTGTTTAATGGGTATATTGTAATTACTTCGCCACCATGGCCTATTTATTGCCTTACCTCATTTGCACACACTGTATATAGATTTATTTCTACTGTATTATTGACTGTTTGTTTATTCCATGTGTAACTGTGTTGTATGTGTCGAACTGCTTTGCTTTATTCTTGACCAGGTCGCAGTTGTAAACTTGTTCTCAACTAGCCTGGCTAAATAATGGTGAAATACATACATTTTTAAACTATACTGTACAATTTTTTTATTTTTAAATTCAACAATTTCACTGAGTTACAGTTCATAAGGAAATCAGTCAATTTAAACAAATACACTGCTCAAAAAAATAAAAGGGAACACTTAAACAACACAATGTAACTCCAAGTCAATCACACTTCTGTGAAATCAAACTGTCCACTTAGGAAGCAACACTGATTGACAATAAATTTCACATGCTGTTGTGCAAATGGAATAGACAACAGGTGGAAATTATAGGCATTTAGCAAGACACCCCCAATAAAGGAGTGGTTCTGCAGGTGGTGACCACAGACCACTTCTCAGTTCCTATGCTTCCTGGCTGATGTTTTGGATACTTTTGAATGCTAGCGGTGCTTTCACTCTAGTGGTAGCATGAGACGGAGTCTACAACCCACACAAGTGGCTCAGGTAGTGCAGCTCATCCAGGATGGGACATCAATGTGAGCTGTGGCAAGAAGGTTTGCGGTGTCTGTCGGGGTAGTGTCCAGAGCATGGAGGCGCTACCAGGAGACAGGCCAGTACATCAGGAGACGTGGAGGAGGCCATAGGAGGGCAACAACCCAGCAGCAGGACCGCTATCTCCGCCTTTGTGCAAGGAGGAGCAGGAGGAGCACTGCCAGAGCCCTGCAAAATGACCTCCAGCAGGCCACAAATGTGCATGTGTCTGCTCAAACGGTCAGAAACAGAATCCATGAGGGTGGTATGAGGGCCTAACGTCCACAGCCCAACACCGTGCAGGACATTTGCCAGAGAACACTAAGATTGGCAAATTTGCCACTGGCGCCCTGTGCTCTTCATAGATGAAAGCAGGTTCACACTGAGCACATGTGACAGAGTCTGGAGACGACGTGGAGAACGTTCTGCTGCCTGCAACATCATCCAGCATGACCGGTTTGGCGGTGGGTCAGTCATGGTGTGGGGGGGCATTTCTTTGGGGGGCCGCACAGCCCTCCATGTGCCCGCCAGAGGTAGCCTGACTGCCATTAGGTTCCGAGATGAGATCCTCAGACCCCTTGTGAGACCATATGCTGGTGCAGTTGGCCCTGGGTTCCTCCTAATGCAAGACAATGCTAGACCTCATGTGGCTGGTGTGTGTCAGCAGTTCCTGCAAGAGGAAAGCATTGATGCTATGGACTGGCCCGTCCGTTCCCCAGACCTGAATCCAATTGAGCACATCTGGGACATCATGTCTCGCTCCATCCACCAACGCCACGTTGCACCACAGACTGTCCAGGAGTTGGCGGATGCTTCCGTCCAGGTCTGGGAGGAGATCCCTCAGGGGACCATCCTTCACCTCATCAGGAGCATGCTCAGGCGTTGTCGGGAGGTCATACAGGCACGTGGAGGCCACACACACTACTGAGCCTCATTTTGACTTGTTTTTAAGGACATTACATCAAAGTTGGATCAGCCTGTAGTGTGGTTTTCCATTCTAATTTTGAGTGAAACTCCAAATCCAAACCTCCATGGGTTGATACATTTGATTTCCATTGATAGTTGAATGTGCTGACAACAAAATCACAAACTATGTAAAGAAAAAAGTATTTAATAAGAATAATTCATTCAGATCTAGGATGTGTTATTTTAGTGTTCCCTTTATTTTTTTGAGCAGTGTATATTAGGTCGTAATCTATGGATTTCACGACTGGGTAGGGTGGGCTTGGGAAGGCATAGGCCCACCCACTGGGGAGCCAGGCACAGCCCATCAGAATTTGTTTCCCCCCCAAAACAGGGCTTTATTACAGACAAATACTCCTCAGATTCATCAGCTGTCCAGGTGGTTGGTCTGAGATGATCCCAAAGGTAAAGAAAATAGATGTGGAGGTCCTGTGCTGGTGTGGTTACACGTGGTCTGCGGTTGTCAGGCCAGTTGGACGTACTGACAAATTCTCTAAAACAACTTTGGAGGCGGCTTATGGTATGGAAATTAACATCAATTCTCTGGCAACAGCCTTGATGGATATTCCTGCAGTCAGCATGCCAAATACAAGCTTCCTCAAAACTAGACATCTGTGGCATTGTGTTGTGATAAAACAGCACATTTTATTGTCCCCCAGAACAAGGTGCACCTGTGTAATGCTAATGAGGTGAGGTAATGCTCATGAGCCACACCTGTCAGGTGTATGGATTATCTTGGCAAAGGAGAAATGCTCACTAACAGTGATGTAAACAAATGTGGGGGGAAATTGAGACAAAAGCTTTTTGGGCATATGGAACATTTCTGGGATCTTTAATTTAATTTCAACTCATGAAACCCAGGACCAACACTTTACATGTTGGATTCATATTTTCATCCAGTATACATTTTGGAGTATATCAAAATGGTGGAACAGTTTTGATCACAAAATGCTACAAAAGTGAATATGTGGTGGGATCGGGTGATCATTCCAGACATTAGATAATCTCATTAGTAATACATCTGTTCATTTAGCAGTTATGCATTGGTTGTCTCTGTCAGGTATTGTTGCTATATTGCTATGTGCCCACGAAGAAAAATATTATCCCTGGAACTGAGTAAATATTAACAATAATGCAAAACCCAAACTGCAGTAGAAAACCAAACCCAATGACCAGTCCCTGTCATACAGTATTACTTTCTAAATAGACATATAGACAAAGCAAACAATTGGAGCATTGACCCTTACCCTAAGAGAGGTAGAATGAACATTACTGAGCAATAGACGGTGAAGAGCCGCGAGAGCCACATTGCCGTCTCTAGTTTGTTAGCCAACATGAATTGCTGTGGGGGGAAAAAAAGAAGAGTACATTCAAGTTCATAAGATTTTAAAAACTAGACTAAATCATCCACTGTAAAATCACCATGCACTGTCGGATCACAATCATAGGCCTATACAGTATCAGTATGAAAACTAGGGTTGCTGTAATCCAGATTTTCATACAGTTTTTGTACCATACCGGGGTATACAGCATTACCGAATGTGCACACAAGGGGCGCAAAAACAATTTAGGCAACAGTGATCTTGATAGTCTCTGCTGTAACCAAGAAGCTTGACATCTAGCCACTTTGTTAGCAAGTTATTAAACCAAATACATTGCTGGTGCCCTGAGCTGCATATAATTTATTTGACATATCTTAGATTTCTTATAGTTATGAGCAGTGGCGTAGCACGTACCCTGTCTGTATTTCAAAGTAAGCCCAAATGTGAGAAAAAAAAAGAATGTCTACCTTACTGCAATGACGCAATGTAGGGATGCAACTGAATAAATAAAAATGGTTTCCCTTGCGTTGCACTACAAATCTGGGGCTGCACACATTTGCATGTTTTTGCAATTCAACTAAATTAGGCTTCAGGCTGGATTTATCCTCCACCAAACATTCAAGGTAAGAAAATGTCACAAGAGCGTGCGTAAAGTTACAACCTATGACATGCAGTGAAATGTGTGTAGAGTGGAGGTTCTACATTACAGAGTATGTGTAGTGGAGTATAAATCCAGCCTAACAAATACAATTTTATGAAGTAGAAGTGCATGATTACTCACCACTGTCCCTAATTGAGGGGGAGGAGGAGCACTTGTTTGCTCTGTGTCAGCCATCTTCTTGACTCTGGTTTATCCCTGAAAAGAAAAACACAAAGACACCGTTTAATGAATATCTTCTGGCACCCTGACATTGCAAGCCCACTTGAAATGGCAAGAATGATACAATGCTGCTTAGTTCTAGTTCATTCAGGTTTAGGCCAACTTGATCTCTGTGCCTCTTGAAAAAATGGTTTCATAATGACAGATTTAGTGAAATCCTGGATGCTAAGGCTAGTGATCTGAGAATATGTTCACAGATTAACAGGCAGAAGAAGACAGTCACTTGGCTTGCAAGCAAAGCGTGACATGTTCGTAAGCTGTTTTGATATGTGCAGTAAAGACGTTAACATCAAAACTAGTTAGCAAGCTAAAACGTTTAAACTGAATCAAGCTAATTTTAGTTATCAGACTTAAGGTTAGCTAGGTAACGTTAATTAGGTTAGTTAGATGACAATTCTTCTCTCATTTGTTCAGTTGTAAATAAGCATTGACGGAACACTGGCGCTGTCCAGCTAGCTGATCTGAAGATAACAATTATTAGCCAGAAGTGAGACAGATCCAGGAAATTATAAATAGCAAACTAATGTGTTGGCTTTATTTAATTAATTGTGAAAACGTTAGCAAGCTGGCTAATGTCAGTTAATAAACGAGCTAGCCTAATGTACGCTAGCTATTAGCTAATATAGGACTGCCTCCACTAGAATGTTCGGTACTTGCTTGTTAGCAAGCTAGCTAGTAACGGTAGCTCAGTATTTGTCTAGATAGCTAGCTCAAAAAGCATTGTGTAGCTAACGTTAGAGATTATCTGCGTGGACTGTCTGCAATGTAATTCGATTTAAACTATTTCCCGAAAATTACCTGAAACTGTCGAGATCAACGTTAGGTGTCACTTGTACCAGTGATTGTGTTATTTTGTTGGCTAATTTTGCTACTGTAGCTAGCTACTCAGCCATCTGCGTCGTTCCTACCAAAGACAGTATGAAGATATGCAGTACCTGCTTCTCCCTGATCAAGTTGTAGGCGACGTCATTGCGACGTTGGTTAGCTAGGCGCGTGCGCAGAAACACGTTCACCGGGTCTAAAGGTCGTCTCGGCGAAATGTGCTTGTGCATGCCATCAAAAAGACACTCCTTCGATATAAAGTTGTTTTTGACGAAAATGAAAACGTGTCACTTTCATGAGGCTGGAGTAATAACATGTTCCGCTACTTAAGACATTAGCTCGAATCTAGGTAGTGCCTTCAGATTTCGAGAAAAATTTGTTTCAATTCTCTCATTGGGCGTGTTTAAGTTGTAAGGCTAACTTGCACCCACACTGCTCACAAACCTCTGCGTTGCCACGGGCTAAAATAGAAGTCAGTTCTATTTGTGACACAGACACATCTCCTCATTGGTTTATAGAAGCAGGCACCCATGTGCCATCTCCTCATTGGTTATACCCACATGGGTGACTGAAAGACGATAATGCACCTAATTTATGAAAGTTGTCAATCGCAATATAAAGTCAAGAGAAGAAAAAGCCTAGAAGGAGAAGAGATGACTAGAAACGATTCGGTTTACAGGTTTATGTGTGGATCAATTGTCAGAGTAGAGGACCTTGTTACATTTCAGGTAAATTAACAACTCAATGTTTGTATCCCAGGATAAATTAGCTAGCAACAGCAAGCTAGCTAAATAGAAAAAATTAGCTAACAAGTGCTAGCTAGCTAGCTGTCATACATGTTTAATGCTTTTCAACCTGTCCCCAAATTAATGTAATGGGTTAGAGTTCGTTTTGATATTTTAACCTGCGTGTCATCGTGTTTGGTGTGGGGGAACAAAATACATTTATGCAAGATGGAGCACGTGCGCAGCTGGTTTGGGTTCCGTGTATAAAGCAACAGACTGTAGATGAAAGTCGGTGAAAGTGTGTCAGTGACACTAATGTGGGTTTCTAACAGCAAGACTCAGATCAGCATCAGCAACATCGTTTATAAAAGGTTTAATTTATAATGTTGAAATAAACATGTCTCTAACAGCCATATCACACACAAACTGAAATCATATGTGTGCACATTATACAATCAATTAGTGAGAGAGAGAGAGGGCCTCAAACATCACATACATGTTTTAAATATTTACTGTACACATGAATTGTGGCAAATTGGAGCTAGAAACACAAGCATTTCGCTACACCCTCAATAACATCTGCCAAACATGTGTATGTGACTGATTTAAAATTGGTTCCCTTTTTATGTCTTCGGTCACATTCACCTTGGTCAAAGAAAAACACCCTAATAAAAATAGAGCCTCACACAATGAAGTTGGTGAAGAGCAAATGCCGAAACTTGTAGTCTACTGCTGTCAACTTCATGACCTGATCACATGATTTTTGTAAAGTTCATGCAGTCAACATGTAAACTCAAGTCTTAAAGTCTTTTGCCCTAGAATGCAACACACTTTGGAAGGTGGCGACCAATGACAGTCAACAACTTGACAAAAGTGATCGACTCGAACGCGCCCATGGACTTCTCAAACCCAAGCCTGGTCTCCCAAGTTTGCGTTCCCGGGAAGTCTCTCGACGTTGCGTCTCTGGGTTTAGAAACTCTGTGGTTTCCACTGTGAATTCAAATTGATCAGCTGACCTTGCACCAGAAAGGGAAAAATATATCGCGATGTTTGTAGACGTGACCAAATTCTCTGTTTTATTGTATTGTAATGAAACCGGCAGGGAGCAGGTCTCGAACCCTCGACCTTCGAGCCCGAGGGTCCGGCGCGCTATCGACTGTGCAGCAAAAAGCATGCTCGTGCTGCTGAGTCGATTTCTGCGCTTATAAACCCAGGGTCGTTACAGTATTATCTAATTAAGGCTTCTATTATGTTGTCTTAGCAATATTTCTGAGTCAAACATTCATCTTACTGGAACTATTTTACTGTAAATATACAGACGCCTACAGATCTAGGCCTACTTTAGTCAGGATTCTGTGTTTAAACTTAATTTTACCTGTGTAAATACATTGGAAATACTCCCAATAAAATATATTGCAAATAATGAGTCTCACATGAGTTCTCAAATGTGCTGTAGGCAAGGAAAAGGCTACAGGGGGAATGTGCAAGAAGGGTTCTTGCATGATCATGTCAATAGGGGGAGGATAGCAACGCAATTCTTACATGGCTTTGATGTTTTAATATAGAGTTGTTATGTGGTACATTACATATTTAATCATTTTTTCATCAGAATCCACTTTTAATAGAAGTGTCAAACTAGCCAACATGAATACTCTTCTATAGCATGCACGAGCACACACACAGGGAAGGTTAGGGCAAAGGCTGCGTTGAACTTAAGGCTATGGTTTTGCCAAGATTACACTGGGTGAAAAGGGTTGCTATCAGAGGATATCTTTACATTACACATTTTTGATATTCTAGAGAATACAGGCCATTTCCAATGCATATTTGTAGTTTGTGGATATGCACCATATCTTGACAAATTCTGAATCCAGATGTGACTCATTCGATATAATGAGATACGTGACATCCTATTTTAATTTCATGCTAACAAATACTGACTGTATACATAGCAGTTCTGTGTTTTTCTCAGAACATGTTTTGAGATCTTCATTGAATGTGAGAACACGTTAGCTAATGCTCAATCACCTCAACAGCTAGCCTGAACCTGGCTAGCACTGTGACTCTAGCTACCTAATAACTCACTGTACAGTTGCTGTGGAGGTTGTGTGCGGAAGATCACAACAAACCTTCCTTCCTTGATGTTTATTGTATACAAACACACACTTTTAAGGACTAGCTCCAGCACAGATCAAATCAACTGCCCCAAGTGACAGTTACACAGAACATGAATGTGGTGCTGACTGGTGATTGGCCAACACTATGGTCAGTCACCCTACATGGTTGGCGGGACATAAACGGGGTATATCTGTATTCACAACACTATCCCCCTCCAGCAGTGCAGAGTTCCTTCAGGCACCTATACTAAAGGTGGGAACAATACAACATTTTCTAAAAACACTTTGCAGAGCAAACAGGTAAAGCATTAAGAATCCCATAACAGGTTCATCATTTTAAAACAGATCACTTGTCCCATATTCAACAAAACAATGATGTAACAGCCCTTGTTTATTCTAAACAGACTGTCTCTGCCTGGCTGAGCTGGAAAGCACATGACATGAACTTGGTGGGTGGGGTGTGTAGTGTTAGAAGGTCTGCACTTTTGGATTGGGGCAGCACCACTGTAGTGCCTGAGATTTTCAGAGGAATGTCCAGACACAGAATGTTCAGTGGTGGCACACTGATCTTCACCCTGGAGGCCTAGGGTAACTGCATGGGCTGGCTGAAGTACAGGTCTGGTGGTGCCTGTATCAACGTCGTCAATAGAGGCAGATGGGTGACTCGCCCGGTGTCGAGGGCAGTGACCTCGGAGCGGGCTGCAGGGTGGGGCCAAATTCCTTTCCATCAGGTCCCATATCCTCTCACTCTTCTCATCCAGGTATGCAGGGAAGCCCAACAGGGACGCACTCAACTTCAGATACGATTTTGTTGGATTTTTTTTGTTGTTGAAATATCCAGGAAAAATACATATAAAATCTGCACAAAAAATGCAAAATAGGCCTGGCTTTGCCTCTGCAGCGCAGGGTCTTGTTCTCACTGTGCTAGCTGCCATTTGGTTGCCATAACAATGAGATCAGGGCTTGAAAAGTACACTTAGCTGATTGGCTAGCAACTGAATCTACCTAACAAGCTAGCTAGCAATGTCTCGATCATTGAGAATGCCCCAAAACACACAAACATCTGAAAGTCCACAGAAAAGATTACATGGCTCACAAAAATAACACAAATTTCAATAAATAAAAAAATTGAAAAACACTTGACACCAGTGTTGTCATTTGAAATCTTCACTGAGTGTGAGCTAATGCTAATTCTCAATCACCTCAGCAGCTAACTTTAACATGACTAGCACTGTGAATTGGCACGGTTTATAGATATACAATTGAAGTCGGAAGTTTACATACACTTCGGTTGGAGTCATTAAAACCCGTTTTTCAACCACTCAACAAATTTCTTGTTAACAAACTATAGTTTTGGCAAGTCGGTTAGGACATCTACTTTGTGCATGACGCAAGTAACTTTTCCAATAATTGTTTACAGACAGGTTATATCACTGTATCACAATTCCAGTGGGTCAGAAGTTTACATACACTAAGTTGAATGTGCCTTTAAACAGCTTGGAAAACTCCAGAAAATGTCATGGCTTTAGAAGCTTCTGATAGGCTAATTGACATCATTTGAGTCAATTGGAGGTGTACCTGTGGATTTATTTCAAGGCCTATGTTCAAATTCAGTGCCTTTTTGCTTGACATCATGGGAAAATCAAAAGAAATCAGCCAAGACCTCAGAAATAAAATTGTAGACCTCCACAAGTCTGGTTCATCCTTGGGAGCAATTTCCAAACGCCTAAAGGTACCACGTTCATCTGTACAAACAATAGTACGGAGGTATAAACACCATGGGACAACGCAGCCGTCATACCGCTCAGGAAGGAGACGCGTTCTGTCTCCTAGAGATGAACGTACTTTGGTGCGAAAAGTGCAAATCAATCCCAGAACAACAGCCAAGGACCTTGTGAAGATGCTGGAGGAAACGGGTAAAAAAGTATCTATATCCACAGTAAAACAAGTCCTAAAAAGGCCACTCAGCAAGGAAGAAGCCACTGCTCCAAAACTGCCATAAAAAAGCCCGACTACAGTTTGCAACTGCACATGGGGACAAAGAACGTACTTTTTGGAGAAATGTCCTCTGGTCTGATGAAACAAAAATAGAACTGTTTGGCCGTAATGACCATCGTTACGTTTGGAGGAAAAAGGGGGAGGCTTGCAAGCTGAAGAACACCATCCCAACTGTGAAGCATGGGGGTGGCAGCATCATGTTGTGTGGTTGCTTTGTTGCAGGAGGGACTGGTGCACTTCACAAAATAGATGGCATCATGGAGGTAGGAAAATTATGTGGATATATTGAAGCAACATCTCAAGACATCAGTCACGAAGTTAAAGCTTGGTCACAAATGGGTCTTCCAAATGGACACTGATTTTATATTTTATTTAACTCAGCAAGTCAGTTAAGAACAAATTCTTATTTTAAATGATGGCCTAGGAACAGTGGGTTAACTGCCTGTTCAGGGGCAGAACAACAGATTGTCAGCTTGGGGATTTGAACTTTCAACCTTCTGGTTGCTAGTCCAATGCTCTAACCACTAGGCTACCCTGACACCCCAAGCATACTTCCAAAGTTGTGGCAAAATGGCTTAAGGACAACAAAGTCAAGGTATTGGAGTGGCCGTCACAATGCCCTGACCTTATCCTATAGAAAATTTGTGGGCAGAACAGAAAAGCGTGTGTGCGAGCAAGGAGGTCTACAAACCTGACTCAGTTACACCAGCTCTGTCAGGAGGAATGGGCCAAAAGTCACCCAACATATTGTGGGAAGCTTGTGGAAGGCTACCCAAAACATTTGACCCAAGTTAAACAATTTAAAGTCAATGCTGCCAAATACTAATTGAGTGTCTGTAAACGTCTGACCCACTGGGAATGTGATGAAAGAAATAAAAGCTGAAATAAATAATTCTCTCTACTATTATTCTGACATTTCACATTCTTAAAATAAAGTGGTGATCCTAACTGACCTAAGACTAGGAATTTTTAGGAGTTTAAATGTATTTGGCTAAGGTGTATGTAAACTTCTGACTTCAACTGTAAGTAGTTGTCATTTGTCTCATAGTCAAAATAGTTTAAACGTTTAAGTATTCTGTGGTAGTTGTGGGTGTCCATGTGAAGTTCCTCCCAGTTTAATTTGATGGGATGTGAAAAACCTCTCTCCAGGTGTTAGGCCTGTGCTGCTATAAGTTGAAAAGACTGACAAGTTCATGATGTTGGATAAGGAAGTGGGATCTTCTCCATCTGCTGGATGTTGGATAAGGAAGTGGGATCTTCTCCATCTGCTGGAGGATCTAAAGACGGAACTGGGGGAGGGAGGGTGGGGGGGAAGTCAACGTGGTGCGGCTAGGGTGATTCAAAATGTGTGTACAACCTATTCTAAATGTGGATGACACTAATTCTTAAAAATGAGGTCTGCTGTGGTTGTTGTCCAATGTGAGGTGAGGTTTTGTATCTGGTGTGGAGAAAGGAGGTGTGTGTGGTTAATAATGGGGAAAGTGGCTCTGGCTTCATTGTGCATGGATGCAATCTGCTTGATTGAAGTTTTGTATGCCCACTGAGAGAACCACTGTGCTGGTGCTTTCTCCAGGACCTTGGTGAAATTGTAAAGAGTTGCCCCGGAGTAGGTTTCAACTTGTATCTTTGGGTTGTGGAATGGGGAGATTCTGTTCACATTGGAGCCTCCCAACACCTGTGTTTGTTGTTTCCCTGGAAATTCCAATCCAGCACCTTGCATTTTGGTCTGGATTTATAATAAAATGGTTTCTGTGGGGGTTGGGACTGGGGTCGGTGTATTGAAGCTCCAGTTGTACAGGGGTCTCAGACGGGCAACGGCATGGCGACTTTTGGGAGGGCTCAGATGGGGTATTTTTGGGGTTTGGCCCATCATCATCATTTGACCCTAGAGCTGCCGGTCCAAATCTTAACTCCTGATCTGGCTCCTCCTGTTGGTAAGAAAGATATAGGAATTCCTATACAAGATTTTAACTGAAACATTGCTAAGTTTATACAACTTGACTGGGCTGTTTGGGAGTACTGCCATCACACCAAGGGTTTCTGGTTGACTGCAGGCCCAATGGTGGAACTCAACTAGGGTCTGGATTACATTAGAGGAGTCCAGGGGTAAGGGTTCAGAGTTGGAGTCTATGGTGGGGGAGGAGGGATCCATAATGCTAGGAATGCTGTGCTCTTGAGTGGTCAATGAGTTGTTTATTGTCTGTGGGCCGTTTGGGGAAGTGGAGATGGGGGTTATCGTTATGAAATACCATCCACCAAATGGAGAAAGGATTGACATACTGAATCAAACCATGAACTACGAAGAGAAAATAATACACTAATAGTTTATTAATGTATTTTTTATAGACACTTAAGCTACTAATAGTTTTCTCAGGGTGCTATTGAATTAAAAAAAACATGAAACCATTTTAGCCTAATTGAATAATAAAGTCAATTAGAAAGAGAGTGGAATGTAAAGGTTGGAGGCAATTTGGTTAAACCAGTTAAATAATATAAAAGGCAACACTGAGGCATTGTGACTTGTCCAAAATGGCAAATCTTGTATTGCTGGAGGATCTGGCACAAGCTGCGTTACGCAGGGAGAGTGTTTTCAATGAGCGTGCAATTTTTTTGCTGAGAGCAACTCTTGGCTTATTAGTAAATTGCGTTTTCCAAAGCATATTTTATTGCATCTCTGCCACCAACTCTCTCCAGTATTAGAAAGGGAGCTGAATCGCACCAATGCCATCCCAGTGCATACCCAAGTCCTCTCCACCCTGGGATTTTTGACCACTGAAACATTCCAATGGGAGATTGCGGATCGGTCTGGCATTTCACAACCAACCATGAGCCGAATATTGCCTGCAGTCCTTCATGGCACTATTTCATTGACCCCGCAATACATACAGTTTCTGTACACTGCTCTGCAACAGGCCAGAGTGAAAAGGGATTTCCTAATGTCATTGAAGCTATTGACTGCACCCACAATGCAGTAAAAGCACAATCATTGGACAATCATTTCCATTCTGTCAATGTGCAGGTCATCTGTGATTCACATTTGGCTTTGTTAAATGGAGTGGCCAAGTGGCCAGGTGGGACACATGATTCATTCAATGTGCAAAACAGTTCAGTTGGCCTGAACCTCTAGGAAGGAGATGTTGAGGATGGATGGCTTATTGGTAATTGACTTGGGTTTTATTTACTAGGTTTTATTTGCCATGATGGACTACTGAGAAACAATATCTGAATGTTAATTTCATAACTGCAGGAAACCGGGGCTACCCATTTAAAAACATGGCTGATGACTCCCCTCACAAACGCCTCAAACCAACAAGATGCAAGGTACAACCAAGCCCACGCATACACAAGAACAACAGTGGAGCGCACCATAGGCCTGCTGAAAGGGCATTGGCTGTGCTTGTCTGGGACAGGAGGCACATGCAATACCAGCCTAGCAGCCTCGGTATGCCTCTGAAATGACATTCCTTCAAATGCCATAATGTGAATGGAATACAATGTGCAAATTCATTTTTATGTTAGCTACATTGTCAAGGCTTGCAGTGTGCTCCACAACATTGCAATCAAAAATGGCATTCCACTGAATGATCTACCCAGACCCAGTGAGCCCATGCCTGACAGGGAGTGTTTCCCACCACCCATAGCCCTGGCACTGAGGACCAGAGTCAATATCATACAAAGGTTTTAAGTATCTGTTCTTCCAAATATTGTAATCAAATCGACAAGGCAAACACGTTTACATTGCACCAGAATTTGTCTCACATGTTTGACACACTCAACAACTTATTTCAATAATTAATTTCTCTCTCAGGCCATTGCATACATCCTCCAGCTGCTGTTTGAGTCCAATAATTGATGTGTTGATCTCTTCTTGTTGTTTCAGGACTGCGTCAGTCAAAACATGCGGTGCAGCTGAAGCGCTCGCCAAAGAGGACACCCTTCTGGTAGACCTGGGGATGAGGAGTCAGGAAAATCACCCACATCTGTCAAGATTTCATGTTTTGTTATTTTTGTTATATTAATTTTGTTATACTTGTTTATTGTCAAGAAAAAATATTTAGATGTGGTCCATGTCTGAATATGGTTGCGAAAAATAAAGCTTGACTTACCATCAGTTGGTGTGTCTGGTATTGCTTCAGGGTCTGGGAGAGGGTCCTCAGTATCACCATCACAAATGATGCCAGACACTGAGGTCTCTCCAATTAAGCTGGCAATGTGCTGGTCCATAGCAGACAGGGAAGAGTCACTCTGCCCTCCTCCTGTTGCACTTCTATCCCTTTTGTAAAAAATATAAAAATGTTTTCAAATCAAACCATTTCTTTTTAGTTTCATTAACTGTTCTGCACTCAGATGAGGCAGAATTTATCCCAGCTCTAACCTGCTCCCAAGCAATATTTTTCCTCTACTTGTCAAGCCATTGCTAAGGGCTTGTTTTGCTTCCACTTCGGTGATCAAAAGTTTATTCTTCTTTGACTCCTCCAAGTTGGCAGACAGAAATGAGTGACATTTCTTGCAGCTTTAAAGGGAAGGTTTGTGACCATACATGGTAATTTAGGGTGGTTCTTTATGTAAATGAGACTTCACGTGCACTAGCACAGTGTTTTAGAACATGTCTGATTTATCAAGTTTGGTATCCCAGGAGGTCTACCCCGGGGGATAGTAATAGAGGGGAAGTACGTGAGGCGACGTCGACTCCCTCTGCTGGGAATACGGGAGCTGGGCAACCCGACACCAAGCAAAAGTAGAGAAGAAGGACCGAGTGAAACCTTAGTCATTTTCTTTGTTATATTTCTTTTCTGTCTTAGTAAAGTTGTTTTTGCAGACTAAAGCCTCCCTGTCTCTGTGTCAATCTCTGCACGCTCAACCCAACACCCCACGGTTTACCACATATGGTGGAGAATGAGGGTATCTCAGTAGCTTTGGGTGCCGTGTGGTCGAAGCGTACAGAGATTACCATGGAGGAGCTGGTGGCTCAATGAATTTTCAGCCAGCAGAAGCAACAAGCTCTCCAGGAGTAAGCACTGGAGAAGCAGCACCATCAAAACCACAGACTGGTAGCGGAGGTAGCCCAGTTGGGAGGGCTCAGGAGTCAGGCCCGACTCAGTTCCTGGTTCAGTTAAGGGAGGAAGATGACGTGGAGTCATATTTGTGCACCTTCGAGAGGACGGAAAAGCGGGAAGGATGGCCCAAGCCCAAGTGGGCCAGCCTGCTGGCACCCTACCTCTCTGTGAAGGCCCAAAAGGCCTACTTTGATTTTAACACTGACCAGGCCGCGAATTATGAGGGACTCAAACAGGAGATACTGAGCCGTTATGGGTTCAATCTCGCACGCCGTACACAACTGGTCCACAACTGGCCCTTTTGACCCCACCCTTTCCCCCCGGGCTCAGATGTGCGACCTGGTGCGACTGACCAAGGGCTGGCTACTGACGGAAGTACCGTACCTCCCGATGCTCGACAAGCTCGTCCTGGATAAATACCTTCGGGCCCTGCCATACGAGATGAAGACAGTGAGCATGCAGAACCCTCAGAGCCTGGAGGAATTGCTGACCGCGGTGGAAATTCACCAGAACACCCAGGATCTGCTGAGAGGGGCCCGAGCGGGGAGAGGAGACTCGGTGAGTGGGACGAACAACACAGAGAGGTGAGGAGCTAAAGGGGGCCCGGACGGAACCAGCCGAGGCTGTGAAGCGGGAGGGGGACCCAAACCGACGATGTTGGCGGCTGCTGGACCCAGATCAGAGACTATGAGTGTGGTGAGTGCGCTGAGCCGGGGCACCTCGTGTGAAGCTGTCCAGGCCAGGAGGAGGCCATGCCCACCGCATCCCCCAGCTCTGGGGTAACCCGGATGGCGAGTTACATCACCTCCTGTTGGGCGCACACCGAGACGGCCCCTCCGATGGTTTCAGTGCGAATCGATGGCTTTGACACCAGTGCTCTGCTGGACTCCGGCAGCATGGTGACTCTGGCCCACCCGCAGTGGCTCACACGAGAGGGGAAGGAGGAACCGGGGGACGAGGAGGTGACAGTGTCCTGTATGCACAAAGAGGTGCCCATCGGTGCCAGTGAGGATAACCACCCCAAGGGGAGAGTGCCAGATGCACATGGGAGCTGTTCCTAACCTACCCATGTCCATTCTCCTTGGTCGAGACTAACCTCTCTTCCAGGCACTTTGGAGGGACCTGGGGAGGTGAGCACGGGAGCTAGGAAGAAAAGGAAAAAAGGACTGTGGCCTGAGCAACCCAACCCCCGCCACGAGAGGTGTCCACTGGGCCCAGGTCGGACCCGGAGGAGGGAGACGACCCCGCTCCGGCAAGCGAGCCATCGGGCGAGGAAGACCTCAGGCTCCCCTTTTATGGGGGTAGAGGCCCTAGGCAGACCTCCCGACACGGGGCCAGGTGAATGCGGTGGATGGCGCACTGTTACCTGGGGTAAGTGATTGGCGCAACCCCACTTCACAATCAAGCATAATGTATTGTATCAGGTAGTAAAGCATAATGGGGAGACAAAAGACTTGTTACTCATACCCAGCCAGTATGTTAGGACTGTGTTGCAGCTTTCCCACACCCACCTGCTTGAGGCACACCTGGGGATGGAGAAAACCAGGGAGTGGATCGGGAACCGGTTCCACTGCTCCGGAGTCAAGCGCACCATGGAGGATTACTGCCGTAGTTGCCCGGAGTCCCAGATGACAGCTTCGAGGGTGCATTATCGAAACCCTTTGGTTTCCTTGCCCATTATAGGAGCGCCATTCGAGTGGGTGGCAATGGATCTGAGCATGCCTCCCTCCCAGTCAGTGCTAAGGGGGGGTAAACCCCGAGGGGTAAATCCGACGGTTTACCACACAAGGCAAAATGTGGGGCTATATGTTTAGATTTTTAATAGATTGTAAGGCTGTATGATGCAACTCTAATGATGATTTGAAAAAGGTTGCTTGAAAGGCATGAGCTCTGCTTTATTTTTTACGCAGGATGTACACACTTCATTAGTATCTCATTCACAATTTGACAAGCACTTGATAATGCCTCAAATTTCATGCCGGCATCCCCTTTGTGGCCGTAATGCACCCTAAAAAAAGCCATGCCTTTTGCTGCCAGTGGCTGTTGTGCCCTTGGCCCGCAGTTCTTTGTTGTGCCCCTGGCCCAGAGTACTGAGTTGTGCCCTTCTCCCTGAGTATTGGGTGCTCCTAAGCACCTCTCGCTCACATGGCTCTCCATCACGTGATCGGGTCTTTCTCATAGGCTACAAGTGAAAACCGACACATCGGGGACACAACTACGTGTGATATTGGCAGAACTGTCCACATTTACTTTTCATCATCCAAGAAGATGGGTGGAACTAAAGAACAGCAAAAGCACTGACCTATGTCAATCTACTATCCCCCATAGTACAAAAGATGACCTACTCAGTGCAAGAAATAAATATTCCTAACATAGTCTGGGCCAGTTGTAGGATGCAATAGATCCCAAATTAATAAAACCACTAGCACCAAAAAATAAATGCAACGTGGCTGATGCAACAGATCAGAATTTTTTTGCTTAAAATGTTGATAAACTATTAGGCTATTTCTTCACATTATAAGCCCAGCAATGTGCACATGGCCATAGGCTATAAGCCCCAATGTTCCATTAGCAGGAAAACACCATTATCAAAAGTAACTACAAATGCAATTATGCATGTAATGCTTTTATTATAAAGGTGCATTTTTATGGTGAAAATTATCTTCCCCAAACTTGAAAATCACGTGCTGGATAGGTATGCCAGTTATGCTCTAAACCCCTTGCAAAGCAGATTAATGTGCTTCATTTTAAGTAGTTATTTGGCCACTTTAGTTGCGATACAAACATCAAAACATATAAGTCTATGGGATAGGCGACAAGAGGTGTGCAATTATGAATTGAGAAAAAAAAAAAATGCAGTTTCTTATGCTGGGCATCATTCACAAGTGATGTTATAATTCAGTTCTTGATTTAATATTGTCTTTACATGTACTAAATAATATATGTGTGAAATTTGTGTTGATTTGTTCCAGAATGGACCATTTTGATCATGCAGCTGGTTCTCAGTGGTAAACAGGGTGGATGATGGGGCAAAAATACATTATAATTCAGTTCTTGATTTAATATTGTCTTTACATGTACTAAATAATATATGTGTGAAATTTGTGTTGATGTAGAATGGACCATTATCATGCACCTCGAAATAGGGTCAGGGGAAAAATACATGTCATCTACGCACTTAAATGGAGAACGGAGGACGCTTTTCCTGTGGTTCATTTTCATGCCAGCCAGGTAGACTACACTCCTGTTGTAAAGATAAACAATGTGCTTAATATTAGGAAAGTTGAGAAATAAATATAGTAAGCCTAGCCTATGGAAAGCTGATGGGTTCCTCCTTTTTTTTAGTAGAGGCCATCACACTGTTTTCTCTCATGAAGTGTTTGATTAGATTTTCAAACACATTTCCATTGATGTAAGAGTATTTAGAGGGAAAATAGAGTGCTGAGTACCAGGCAGTTAGCAAGTTTGGTAGGCTACTAAAGACCATCAGCAGCATTAGAGCTTGGGGAAGCCTAATTATCGTGACTAAACGGTCACGTGGAATTTGACTGCCTTCATGACTGATGACCGTCGGTGTGGTGGTAATATGGTCACCGCAACAGCCCTAGTTGCAGTTGGATTGCAGATTCTCCAGTTGGGGTGTTTTTCTCCCAGTTATTCTAAAACCTTCCACATCTTCAAGTAAAATGTAGCTTTTATTAGTCAATAGTTAAAAAACTGATCAAATAATATTATCAAAACCTGTGTCCATTGTCATACCCACTGTGTTATCCCGTTTAAAAATCTCTGACGTTTCGTAGTATTCCTGCTTCTTCATGTCATGTTTGTCATTTATTATCATGTCTTGTCCCTGTGCTCCCCATTCTATTCGTTTCCCTCTGCTGGTCTTATTAGGTTCTTTCCCTCTTTCTATCTCTCGCTCTCTCTTCTCTCTATCGTTCCGTGCTCCCAGCTGTTCCTATTCCCCTAATCATCATTTAGTCTTCCCACACCTGTTCCCGATCCTTTCCCCTGATTAGAGTCCCTATACAGAATTCACCGTGCTGTGATTGTGTATCGCCCTGTCCTGTCGTGTTTTTGCCTTCATCAGATGCTGCGTGTGAGCAGGTGTCTCTGTCCTACGTTGGCGACCTGCAGTCTGTGGCCGCTTCTCCTGTTATTCCCCTGACTAGAGGATTTCTGTTATTCCCACATTTCCTTTAAGGATTCAGGATTTGTCGTTTTCTGTTTGGATTGAATAAACTCTGTTTCTGTTAAGTCGCTTTTGGGTCCTCTTTCACCGGTGACAGAAGGAACACTAAGGAATGGACCCAGCGACTTCAGACGCTCGTTACACTGCCGTCGAGATCCAAGGAGCCATGCTCGGCAGACACGAGCAGGAATTGTCTGCTGCTCGCCATGCCGTGGAGAACCTGGCCGCTCAGGTTTCCGACCTAACAGTTCCAGAGTCTACGTCTCGTACCTGTTACTCCTGGCCTGCCGAAAACCTAGGGTTAATAACCCACCTTGCTACTCCGGGCAGCCCACTGAGTGCCGCTTTTCACGCAGTGTGAGATTGTGTTCTCTCTCCAACCCAACACATACTCTAGAGAGAGAGCTCGGGTTGCTTACGTCATTTCACTCCTTACTGGCCGGGCTCGAGAATGGGGCACAGCTATCTGGGAGGCAAGGGCTGATTGCTCTAACAAGTTCCAGAACTTTAAAAATGATTCGGGTTTTTGACCGTTCAGTTTTTGGTGGGGAGGCTTCTAGGGTCCTGGCTTCCTTATGCCAAGGTGAACGGTCCATAACGGATTATTCTATTGAGTTCCACTCTTGCTGCCTCTAAAACCCGGCGCTGTCCAACTCCACGCAGTGGTTAAGGATGAGATTCTCTCCCGGGAAGATGTGGACCTCTCTATAGAACACTTCTTCAATCGCATCCCAACGGTGTTTCCCTGCTTCGCAACCATCTCCCTCCTCTGGCTTTGAGACTGAGCCCATGCAGCTGGGAGGGATTCGCATCTCGACTAAGGAGAGGGAACAGGATCACCAACCGCCTGTGCCTCTATTGCAGTTGCTGGACCATGTCCAGTAAAAGCCAGAGCTCATCTGTAAGCGGAGGGCTATGAGCGCAACTACCAAGTCTCTCCATCAAAATCTGTACTACTTTGTCGGTCCATCTACGCTGGACCGGTTCGGGTGCTACATGTAGTGCCTGATAGACTCTGGGGCTGAGGGTTGTTTCATGGACGAAGCATGGGTTCGGAAACATGACATTCCTTTCAGAGAGTTAGAGAAGCCTACGCCCATGTTCGCCTTAGATGGTAGTCATCTTCCCAGTATCAGATTTGAGACACTACCTTTAACCCTCACTGGTAACCACAGTGAGACTTTTTGATTTTCCGTTCACCGTTTGTTTTGGGTCATCCCTGGCTAGTATGTCATAATCCTTCTATTAATTGGTCTTAATTCTATCCTATCCTGGAACGTTTCTTGTCATTGAAGTGTTTAATGTCTGCCATCCCTCCCGTTTCTTCTGTCCCTATTCTCTGGCGATTTGACAGGAGTGCCGGAGGAATATCATGATCTGCGCAAGTCGGTCCAGCCAACTACCGGTCGTATGATTGTAGTATTGATCTCCTTCCGGGGACCACTCCTCCTCGAGGTAGACTATACTCTCTGTCGGCTCCCGAACGTAAGGCTCTCGAGGATTATTTGTCTGTGTCTCTTGACGCCGGTAATAGTGCCTTCTTCCTCAATTATCAGGGCTGAATGACATAACTTAAGAATCCCGCTTCCCCTTAATCATTGTGCATTCTAACGCTTACCATCTCGTGCGCATCAGAGAGGGGGACGAGTGGAAAACGGCGTAACACTCCGTTAGGGCATTTTGAGTACCGGGTTCTGCCGTTTTCGCCAATGCGCCAGCTGTTTTTCAGGCATTAGTTAATGATGTTCTGAGAGACATGCTGAACATCTTTGTTTTTGTCTATCTTGACGATATCCTGATTTTTTCTCCGTCACTCGAGATTCATGTTCAGCACGTTCGACGTGTTCTACAGCGCCTTTTAGAGAATTGTCTCTACGTAAAGGCTGAGAAGTGCTCTTTTCACTCCTCCGTTACTTTTCTCGGTTCCGTTATTTCCGCTGAAGGCATTCAGATGGATTCCGCTAAGGTCCAAGCTGTCAGTGATTGGCCCGTTCCAAGGTCACAGTTGCAGCGCTTTTTAGGTTTCAAAATAACTGCCCCTCTCACAGCTCTTACTTCTGTCAAGACGTGTTTTAAGTGGTCCGGTTCCGCCCAGGGAGCTTTTGATCTTCTAAAGGAACGTTTTACAATCCTCGTTACTCCTGAACTAGACATTGTCGAGGTTGACGCTTCAGAGGTATGGGAGCCATTCTATCCCAGCGCTAACGATAAGGTTCATCCTTGCGCTTATTTTTCTCATCGCCTGTCGCCATCTGAGCGCAACTATGATGTGGGTAACCGTGAACTGCTTTCGCCATCCGCTTAGCCCTAGGCGAATGGCGACAGTGGTTGGAGGGGGCGACCGTTCCTTTTGTCGTTTGGACAGACCATAAGAACCTTGAGTACATCCGTTCTGCCAAACGACTCAAAAGAACACCATGATGCCTTATCCCGTCTGTTTAGTTCTTCTGTGGCTTCTAATCCCGAGGGATTCTTCCTTAATGGGCGTGTTGTCGGGTTAACAGTCTGGGGAAAAATACACTGCGTTTTTGTCCTAGTAACCTTCTGCCAAAGCTGGTCATCCCGGTGTTCGAGGCACTCTTGCGTCTATTCGCCAGCGCTTTTGGTGGCCGACTCAGGAGCGTGACACGCGCCGTTTCGTGGCTGCTTGTTCGGACTGCGCGCAGACTAAGTCGGGTAACTCTCCTCCTGCCGGTCGTCTCAGACCGCTCCCATTTCTTCTCGACCATGGTCTCGCATCGACTTCATTACCGGTCTTTTGTCTGCGGGGAAGACTGTGATTCTTATTGTCGAAACATTTCATTCCCCTCGCTAAACTTCCTTCCGCTAAGGAGACGGCACAAATCATTATTGAGAATGTATTCAGAAATCATGGCCTCCCGTTAGACGCCGTTTCAGACAGAGGCCCGCAATTCACGTTGTCGTTTGATTGGTGCGTCCGTCAGTCTCTCTTCCGGGTTTCATCCCCAGTCTAACGGTCAAGCAGAGAGGGCCAATCAGACGATTGGTCGCATACTACGCAGCCTTTCTTTCAGAAACCCTGGTCTTGGGCAGAACAGCTCCCCTGGGCAGAATACGCTCACAATTCGCTTCCTTCGTCTGCTACCGGGTTATCAGAGTAGAGCCTCCTCTGTTCTCATCCCAGCTTGCCGAGTTTTTGAGCAAGGAGGGTGATCTGCACTTTGCCGTTACAGGGCACAGACGGTGAGAGCCAATAAACGCAGGATTAAGAGTCCAAATTGTTGCGGCCAGAGAGTGTGGCTTTCCACTCGCAACCTTCCTCTTAACAGCTTCTCGTAAGTTGACATTGGTCCGTTCCGTGTCTCCCAGGTCGTCAATCCTGTCGCTGTGCGAACATCTTCGTCGCGTCCATCCTGTCTTCCATGTCTCCTGTGTTAAGCCCTTTCTTCGCACCCCCGTTCGTCTTCCCTCCCCCCTCCCGTCCTTGTCGAGAGCGCACCTATTTACAAGGTACATAAGATCATGGACATGCGTTCTCGGGACGGGGTCACCAATACTTAAATTGGGAGGGTTATCCTGAAAGGAGTTGGGTTCCGTCTCGGGACGTGATTCACTCATCGATGATTTCCTCCGTTGCCGCCAGGATTCCTCCTCGAGTGCGCCAAAAATTTATTATCATGTCTTGTCCCTGTGCTCCCCATTCTATTCGTTTCCCTCTGCTGGTCTTATTAGGTTCTTTCCCTCTTTCTATCCCTCTCTCTCCCCCTCCCTCTCTCACTCTCTCGCTCTCTCTTCTCTCTATCGTTCCGTTCCTGCTCCCAGCTGTTCCTATTCCCCTAATCATCATTTAGTCTTCCCACACCTGTTCCCGATCCTTTCCCCTGATTAGAGTCCCTATTTCTTCCTTTGTGTTCCGTTCCTGTCCTGTCGGTTCCTTAATTCACCGTGCTGTGATTGTGTATCATGTCCTGTCGTGTTTTTGCCTTCATCAGATGCTGCGTGTGAGCAGGTGTCTCTGTCAGCTAAAATGCAGTCTGTGGCCGCTTCTCCTGTTATTCCCCTCTACAGACTAGAGGATTTCTGTTATTCCCTGTTTGGACATTTCCTGTTAAGGATTCAGGATTTGTCGTTTTCTGTTTGGACTTGAATAAACTCTGTTTCTGTTAAGTCGCTTTTGGGTCCTCTTTCACCGGCATGACACTTCAGGGGCCATTGTTTCTAGTGGAAAATACACCAGTGCTTAAAAAGATCCAGTTGGAGAGAGGAAAACCTTCCCATTCTTCTTCTATGATATAACGGCGGTCCACAAACCAACGTTAAAGGTACATGCCACCACCTACTGTGCTTAAGTGTGTTCAATCCCGTTTTACAACATTTTAAAATCCTACTACCTAACCCAGTACTTCTGAGAAAATAAAAGTACCCTACTAACTTCCCCATCCCCCAAATCCCTTCCAAACCTGTCCAACCTCAATGACCCTACACTTCAATCTTTCCCTCTCTTCAACATACTTACAGCAATACAACACATGCTCCACAATTTCATCTACCATACACTCCAGACACATTTTACATGCTTGCCAACCAGATGTAATGATGAGTTCAATCGAGTAAACACCACCTCTTCCTTCCTAAACTGACCTCTGAATCTTGGTCATGGAATATTTCTGTTTCAAAGGAGATACCTTTTTATTTATTCAAACAATCCTTCTTTAATATCAATTTAGTTTTTGAAATAATGAAGCTGGTCTATCCCACACTCCAAAGTGTGATGCAGAGAGCTCACCAAGCAGATTTGAGCCACAGCATGGTATAGAAAAGTACACCCTCCTGAATGTTCATGACAAACAACAGATGTATGGAATAATACAAAGGTCCATTGTGCTATCAAGCAACAGACATCATGATTTACATTGCGGAAATTCAAATGATCCATAAAGGGACCAACTCGGAATACTTTTTTCAACCTTTACATGCACTACCGTTCAAAAGTTTCTAGTCACTTAGAAATGTCTTTGTTTTTTAAAGAAAAGCACATTTGTTGTCCATTAAAATAACATCAAATTGATCAGAAATACAGTGTAGACATTGTTAATGTTGTAAATGACTATTGTAGCTGGAAACTGCAGATTTTTAAAAATGGAATATCTACAGTGCCTTGCGAAAGTATTCGGCCCCCTTGAACTTTGCGACCTTTTGCCACATTTCAGGCTTCAAACATAAAGATATAAAACTGTATTTTTTTGTGAATAATCAACAACAAGTGGGACACAATCATGAAGTGGAACAACATTTATTGGATATTTCAAACTTTTTTAACAAATCAAAAACGGAAAAATTGGGCGTGCAAAATTATTCAGCCCCTTTACTTTCAGTGCAGCAAACTCTCTCAAGAAGTTCAGTGAGGATCTCTGAATGATTCAATGTTGACCTTTGTTTTAAAAAAATGAAATATCCAATAAATGTCGTTCCACTTCATGATTGTGTTCCACTTGTTGTTGATTCTTCACAAAAAAATACAGTTTTATATCTTTGTTTGAAGCCTGAAATGTGGCAAAGGGTCGCAAAGTTCAAGGGGGCCGAATACTTTCGCAAGGCACTGTACATAGGTGTACAGAGGCCCATTATCAGCAACCATCACTCTTGTGTTCCAATGGCACATTGTGTTAGCTAATCCAAGTTTATCATTGTAAAAGGCTAATTGATCATTAGAAAACGCTTTTGCAATTATGTTAGCACAGCTGAAAACTGTTGTTCTGATTAAAGAAGCTATACAACTGGTACATTGTACTTGGTGTTGGATAACTGCCTGTTTGCCTCATGTGTATTGATGCTTGTGTAGAGTCACTGTTTTGGAGCCCTTGTCTGCTGGTTTCAATATTATGTGAAGGTTGTTTATAAGTTATTGTATGGCTTGTCTTTCTATGTGAGTGAGGTTGTCCTGTCTATCTGCCTGGGTGTGGTGCTGAATAGATTTTGGACCCTCCCGTCTACCTGGGACAGTTTAGGTTCCCAGGTAGAAGGAATGGTGAATGGTAAATAGTTGTCATTTGTCTCATAGTCAAAATAGTTGAAAAGTTGAAGTAGTCTATGGTATTTGTGGGTGTTCATCCCAGTTGAATTTGATGGGACGGGGAAATAAGGAAATCCCTCTCTCAAGGTGTTGGACCTGTGCTGCTCTAAGTTGAAAAGACTGACAAGTTCGATGTTGGATAAGGAAGGGAGAACTGCCCCATCAGTTGGAGGATCTAAGGAAGAAACTGGGGGAGGAAGTGAGAGGGAAGGGGGTTGTGGAGAAGTCAGTGTTGTGGCTAGGGTGGTCCAAAATGTGGGTATAACCTATTTTAAATTTAGCTGACCACACCAATTCTTAACAATTAGGTCTGCATGCCTTCCGAGTGGCTCAGCAGTCTAAGGCACTGCATCGCAGCGCTAGAGGCATCACTACAGACCCAAGTTCGATCCTGGGCTGTATCACAAACGGCTATGATCGGGAGTCCCATAGGGTGATGCACAATTGTCCCAGTGTTGTGTGGGTAGGGGTAGGGTTTGCCCCGGGGGGCTTTATTTGGCTCATCGGGCACTAGCAACTCCTTGTGGCAGGCTGGGCGCCTGCAGGCTGACCTCGGTCGTCAATGTTTCCTCTGACATATTGGTGCGGCTGGCTTCCGGGTTAAACAGGCGAATGTTGAGAAGCATGGTTTGGTGGGTCGTGTTTCGGAGGGTGCATGACTCAAACTTTGCCTCTAGATCCTGTTGGAGAGCTGCAGCGTTGAGACAAGATCAAAATTGGGGTAAATCTTTTTTGTTTAAATGAGGCCTGCTGTGGTTGTTGTCCAATGTGTGAGGTCTGTTGTTGTGTGAAATGTGTCATGGGGGATCTCCAGGAGGAATGGGCCATTTTGTGGCGATGTAACCATGAATAACTTAAAGGTTTTGTTTCTGGTTTGGAGAAAGGAGGTGTGAGTAGTTAATAATGGGGAAAGTGGCTCTGGCTTCATTGTGCATGGATGCAATCTGCATGGATGCAATCTGCTTGATTTAAGTTTTGTATGGATCATTATCCTTATTGTTTATGCCCATCGAGAGAACCACTGTGCTGGTGTTATCTCCATTACCTTGGTGAAATTGTAAAAAGTTGCACCGGGGTTAGCTGTCATGTTTGGGTTGTGGAATGGGATGTATGTGGAATGTATGTTTGGGTTGTGGAATTAAATTGGAGTCTCCCAACACCCGTGTTGGTTGTTTCCTTGGAAATTCCAATGCAGCTCCTTGCATTTTGGTCTGGACTTATAAGAATAAAACGGTTTCTGTTTGGTAGCTGGGGTTGGGACTGGGGAAAGTGTATTGAGAAGGCAGTTGTACAGCGGTCTCGGACTGGCAGCGGCATGGTGTCAATTTGGGGGGGCTCAGATGGGGTGATGCCCATTGTTTGGCCTATCAATCGTTATTTTCCCCTGGGGCTGCCCGGACACAGTGTTAAGACAGGCTATATACAGTAGCGAGGCTATAAAAGTAGTGAGGTTACATACATACCGGTTAGTCAGGCTGATTGAGGTAGTATGTACATGTAGATATGGTTAAAGTGACTATGCACATATGATGAACAGAGAGTAGCAGTAGCGTAAAACAGGGGTTGGCGGGTGGTGGGTGTGACACAATGCAGATAGTTTGGTTAGCCAATGTGCGGGAGCACTGGTTGGTAGGCCCAATTAAGATAGTATGTACATGAATGTATAGTTAAAGTGACTATGCATATATGATAATCCGAGAGTAGCAGCAGCGTAAAAAGAGGGGTTGGGGGGTCACCCAATGCAAATAGTCCAGGTAGCCATTTGATTACCCGTTCAGGAATCTTATAGCTTGGGGGTAAAAACTGTTGAGAAGCCTTTTTGTCCTAGACTTGGCACTCCGGTACCGCTTGCCATGCGGTAGTAGAGAGAACAGTCTATGACTGGGGTGGCTGGGGTCTTTGACAATTTTTAGGGCCTTCCTCTGACACCACCTGGTCTAGAGGTCCTGGACGGCAGGCAGCTTAGCCCCAGTGATGTACTGGGCCATACGCATTATCCTCTGTAGTGCCTTGCGGTCAGAGGCCGAGCAATTTCCGTACCAGGCAGTGATGCAACCAGTCAGGATTTTGTAGCTGTAGAACCTTTTGAGGATCTGAGGACCCATGCCAAATCTTTTTAGTTTCCTGAGGGGGAATAGGCTTTGTCGTGCCCTCTTCACTATTGTCTTGGTGTGTTTGGATCATTCTAGTTTGTTGTTGATGTGGACAGCAAGAAACTTGAAGCTCTCAACCTGCTCCACTACAGCCCCATCAATGAGAATGGGGGCGTGCTCAGTCCTCCTTTTCCTGTAGTCCACAATCATCTCCTTAGTCTTGATTACGTTGAGGGATAGGTTGTTATTCTGTCACTACCCGGCCAGGTCTCTGACCTCTTTCCTATAGGCTGTCTCGTCGTTGTCGGTGATCAGTCCTACCACTGTTGTGTCATCTGCAAACTTAATGATGGTGTTGGAGTCGTGCCTGGCCATGCAGTCGTGGGTGGACAGGGAGTACAGGTAGGGACTTCGCACGCACCCCTGGGGAGCTGGCTTATTATTGGAAATGCTTTGGCACTTGCTTTGGCAATGTAAACATATGTTTCCCATGCCATTGAATTTAATTGGCAGAGAGAGACAAAGGGAGAGAGAGGGAAACAGGGAAAGAGAGACAGTATTTTATTTACTGATTTTGTCATTTCTACTACATCCCCATCCCCCCACCCTTGATTATTGTTATTACTGATTGTCCACAGAACAATCTGAATTTTTTATGATGTTAATATTTTCCAATTTCAAAGTGCAAGTTGGCAATATGTGTGCCTATATCTTACATCATACCAATGAAGCAATTTGAAATTGAAATTGAAATATGTAGACAGGTGGGTTAAGCCTATGTGGGAATGGAGGAGTTTGAAATCTGTTGTGAAAGCAAACAAGAGCTGGAAAGAGATGCATAGTGACTTTACCCCTACCTACATGTACATATTACCTAAATTACCTCGACTAACCTGTACCCACGTACATTGACTCGGTACCGGAACACTGTATATAGCCTCGTTATTGTTATTTTTTTGTTGCTCTTTTATTTTTTTACTTTAGTTTATTTAGTAAATATTTTTCTTAACTGCATTGTTGGTTACGGGCTTGTAAGTGAGCATTTCACATAAGGTCTACTACACCGGTTGTATTCGGCACGTGTGACAAATAAAATTAGATTAGATTTGAGATTTGTGACATCAAGAGAGAGTAAGCTGGATGAAAAGACAGATATTGAATATGTACTATAAGTGGATATTTGTGATAATGAGAATCTGAATGGGTTTTAGATGCAAGAAGCACTTGGAAAGCATCAGAGTCCATGTTGAAAACAATCATCAAGCTACTGTGGCCTAGTCAATAGCTGGAGATTGGTTTCAGCACCATGGACAGCACCACACATGCTTTTGGATCAGCTTGTTGTACACTCACCGGCCTGTTTACGAAAATGGATTTGCTCCTACAGACAATGAGTCACGTGGCCGTGGCTCGTATATATAGCAGACAGGCATCGAGGCATTCAGTTACTGTTCGATTGAACGTTAGAATGGGAGAAAAAAAGTGACCTAAGCGACAGAGTGGTGGGATCGGCGGTGCCAGGCACGCCGCATTCAGTATCTCATAAACGGCCGCCCTCCTAGGCTTTTCATGCATGACAGCATCTAGGGGTTTCACGAGAATGGCGCTTCAAACACAAAACATCCGGTCAGTGGCAGTCCTGTGGGCGAAAATGGCTCATTGATGAGAGGTCGAAGGAGAATGGCAAGAATTATGGAACAACAGTGGTGTGCAGACGGCATCTCGGAACGCACAACTCCCCTATCCTTGTCATGGATGGGCTATTGCAGCGACCATACCGGGTTCCACTCCTATCAGCTAAAAACCAGAAGAAGCGGCTCCAGTGGGAATTCAATCACCAACACTGGACAAATAAGGAGTAAAAAAACATTGCCTGGCCTGACGAATCCCGGTTGCTGTTGGCAGAGTCAGGATTTGGCATAAGCAGCAAGAGTTCTTGGATCCATCCTGCCTGGTGGCGGTGGTGCAACTGCGTGATGCCATTGTGTCAGCATGGACCAGCGTTTCCGACTTTTAGAATCTATGTCCCGAATCATTCAGGCTGTTCTGGAGGCAAAGGGGGGTCCGACCTTTGTTGCTGGATTACAGTAAATGAAGCCATGTTAGGCATATGTATACAGAAAACGAAATGATAATGGAAATTGTGTTTTATTGTAGTTTCACTAGATGGCGCACTCAGCCCTTCCGTGGAGTCCATTGCCCCTCTACTGTGTGGCGTTGACTTTCACTGTGTGTATGCTAATTAGTTTAGCTATGTATAATGCTGAATTTGATCCCAACATGTTTTCAAATAATCTACTGTACTCTGACACTAAATAAATGTTTGAAGATTATTGACAAGAGGGTTATTTAATGATGAGATTGTTTTATATATCATTTGAAAATATAGGCAGTGTAAGCAATGCTGAATCTAATTATTTCTTTGCAAAACCTAATTAGGCATTAAAAAGGTTAACCCCAGCGCCTGAAACCGTTTTTGTTTAATAATCCCATTACTGACGGCTCATCATGTATAAAATGGTGCTGAAAGGACACTAAGTTTCCACTGGTTAAAGTGAATCTCATAGAAATAGTCGAGACAAAACACACCACTTTTGAGAAGATCTGAGATGAGAATGCAGGCGGACATCGTCACAGTAAGTTGGCTATAGCGTGTGCATTTTTACCATGTTGTTCCTATAACCCAGTTTCGTAGGCTATTTCTGTTATTTAAACTGAATTACACGAGTCATCTTTTTATTTGTATTTTTTACAGTTGAGCCTAAGAGAGTGTGTTTTATTGCTCGAATCACGGCATTAGCCTACCTATGGGCTACACATAGAACTATGAAATTGATGTAGCCTAATCGTTTTCCTTACAAGACTAGATTAAAAAATGTATATTATTCTCGGAGGACTCGCAATATATGGCAACATCAATGTGAGCACTGCTCCTGCGTCAGGTCCTCAAGGACCATATTATCAAACCACTGTCATTATAGGATATAACTTAAACGTGTTCATGCATTGCAATTTTGGAGTTTATGGAGTATTTTGCACCTTAGAAACCGGCCTTGTATTCTGTGAACAAACGCATGATTTCTGCGTTTAATGTGCAGTTTACTGATTATTTAAACAAGATAGCATATTGTATGTAGCGTTAAATGTGAGATCATAATTTAGGTTACATTTTTTTCTCTCGATTCAGTCCAATGCAAATGTGCAGGAGAAAAAATTATACATAATCTCCATAAAAGCGCGAGCGTTTTGACACACCTGTCTGCACCATCAAGTTCCAATATGAAAGCGCACGCGTCTAAAATCGTGTGGTACTCCTATCCTAAGAAAACACATTTTAGGATATTGAACTTTAAAAGTATCTCCTATTTCTATTTTATGTATTTAGACGACAAATAGACTATTTTCAACAACAACTATCCTATATGCAACCATTTGTTCAGCAACCCATTTTTTTCTGAAATCGAATCGCTACCATCGATGACCAAAAATAACAGCATTTTCGCAAAAACAAAGCCTTTGCTAGGAAAACCTTTCAACCCGCACTTTCACTTTCCCACCCTTAACCTTTTCCCATTTCAAAACCAATCCATCAATGAGGGACATAGGTTTTCTGTTGAAGCTGCATCGAGAAATAGAACAAAACATGCGCGATTGACAGGCTATAGTAAAAAAAATGTTTTTAAAAAGACTGCTAAAGGGGAAGAAAGGTTACCTTCAAACGGAATGCGGTTGTAATCGGAAAAAGAGGGCTGTATTCTTTCCACAGCTGTATCGGACAAAAACAAACAGGGTGTGGAATGGACTGAAACCAACGAAAATTGGGGCAGGCGAAGAAGACGTGTCAAAAGGATTGATTTGGCGGAAGGAGGAAAAGAAGGACACGGTTGAAACTAGTCCCTTCAGAACTCTCTCACACTAAAACAGTTCAAAGAAACACTGTGTAACCTGATTATCAACAGTATTTTAAAGACCTTAAATTATGTATGTGTTAATGACGGAACAAACAGCCTATTCAATTCATGTTATTTATTTAGAATATCAGACTTTCAGAATTGCACGATAGGAAAATTGCATAACAGATATAGAATAATTCAATAAATGCATTATTTTCTGTAGACAATTTCTGATTCCAGCTTTTAAAGAATTGACCGCTCTGGTAACGGCAGCCAATGTGATGTGTTTGCATGGTCAAGCAGACCAAAGGTCAAAAACAAGTAATAATAACATGTAGAAAACACAAGGTGGATGTGGGTGCAAACCGGCTGAACAGGCTATAAATTATGGGTATTATAATCTCTTGTACTTTACGCATGACTTGATAGCCAAACAATGTCCATTGAATAAATGTCTTATTTATAAAATAAAGCCTTTTTCTTTTGGGGAGGTGTGTTTGTTTCTTAGCTGAGTGGGCATAATGGAATTTATCGGATCAGGACTGTCACCACAAATTGTCTGGGCGTATTGCACAGGGTTGCTTGACATAGCCTATTATGTCGGTAGTCACGTCCCCCTATCTTATAGGCTTTCTTATAGTTTAATACGATAGTATAAATTAAATGGTTGGAGGCAGATTATCCAATTTAATGCTTATTTGATTTATTCGCTTTACAGTGGCCAAGGCCTGCTGCTAGGCCACTTGTGTTTGTGATGGTAGCCGGTACCGTAATCTCCGTGGTTCACGAAAATACGTTTTGATGGTTTTCACTGAACTTTAACAGTAGAGTGTCTTAGAGTGTGACGTTCTTTAAAAACGCTCATCCTTCATTTGGATCAGATCACCCGCCAATCAATTGGTAAGGCCTAGAAAAGGGGGCCCTATCGGTAAACCTATTTTGGTGGTGACATTTGAGGCTACCAGAAATGGCGTAATAACATCGAATTAATACATTAATAATTTATCATATTTAAACAACTGCCTAGGCCTGCATAGTATTTTCTCTCTAAAATGGAATCGGTCTAACTACCCAGCGGAGAGCACAATGTCAAGATCAAAGCGCTATCGTTATTGCTTTATCAAACACAATCAGAAAATGAATTAATCAAGCGCAACGCGATAGAGCAAGCACATCGTTGGTGTATAATGGATGACTTTCAAATGTGACGTTATTATTTCCCGTCATTTCAGAAAAAAAAATCGAACATTTATTGCATATATATTAAAAATTATATAGTCGTCGCTCGAGACTGATATCTATTTTATTGAGGCACACTAAAAGGTGAGGTCTCAGCGGATCAATTTCTCTGTCTTGTTACTACTCCCGCAAGAGAATGTTTGGAAAATGATTTGGAACCGCAAAATTGATTCAGAAAATAATTCATAACTTGTGGCTAGGCTATAATGATAGTATTTTTTTGGCACCCTCCCTCCATATCCCCCCCTGCTTTCCCCATCATGTTTTCTTTGCTTTTACGCACTTCAATATAGCTATGTTTGTGAATTGAAAATGAAGTTGTGAAGTTAGAAGTTGTGAATTCTGTGGGTAAGGCAACATTTCTAATTCGTAGCAAAGATCTACTTAATACACTGGGTTTGGTTTCACAAACATAACCATTAAGCCGTGACAATGCTTTTATTGTGCACTTGATCCCAAAATAGAACCATGTCTTAGCTGCAGGATCCAGACTCAACATGCAAAGAGGCCTCGTCTTTGTCTCTCTTTGACGAGATGAATGGCCCGTGTCACGCAGATGATTAGTTTGCACTATTAAATTGTCAAAAAAGGAAGGATTTCTCTAACAATGCCTTTTCGTTTAAGAATGATGGAATTCAGGGCTGTTGGCGACTGCATGGGTTAGGAAGGTTGAGAGTGGCCAACCACTGAGAAACGCGCAAGGTCAGACGAAGTGCTCAGCAGTAACCGTCACTGTGTTAAGTGTGTGGCACCGTGGCTTGGCACCGTGGCTGGAGAGAGGAGGCAGAAGTGGCGCCACTTGTTATAGCCTGCGACTCGATTGGGACATTGTTTTGTCTGCAACATGTAAACGTAATCCGATTTTTATCATTCACCCCATAATGTTTACAGTTGTTATGGACCGTTTTCCCAAATATGCTCATTTGGAGACATAGTTTAATAGATGACTTATTCTCTAGTCAGAAAAAAAGTATATCTCTGCCTAAATAAATTAAGAGTGACCACTGTATTTCTCAATGTATTGACTAGGTTGATTATGCATTTCAGTGCACCACACTATTCTTCATAAAGGCCTGACAAATCATTGCTCATTAACTCAAACAGACGAAACCATTTAATTGTGTGAGTAAGTTTTGCTTACTCACACAATTTTTACCATATTGTAAATCAGCCAGTGCACTTTTGGGCATGCCCAACTATTATGCGCTTCAAAAATGGCCACCCTCAGATCAGTTGGTTGTCTCCAATTGGCCTCGAGGTAAAAATGTAAAGCTGTCTTTCTCGACAACACAACCGCCCTGGCCACTATATATTTCACCCAAATTCTATTTTAGTGCCAACTTTTTGTGTTAAATGTTAACAACTTGTCCTAATCCATTTTTATCGCCAACAACATCTATGTTGACTCAAACACTCGCCCCCTTTGTGTCCATTGTGCGCCTGCCCTCATTTGAAGATTTATGTATTTTTTTATATTAAATTCCTATTGTCATCAAGACGGCTCTTTTGTTGACTTTTCTTGACCCGCCGACCCGTTCCCTAAACTTTCCCATATTTAACATGGGATATTTCCTCCCTCGCTCTCTATTTTGGCGTCATTTGAACTTATTTGTCTCAACAGTTAAATGCTGTGTGTACCCCTATTTTTGGAATGTGCTGTTTGCACTGTTCATGAACTTCAATGTGCCACACCAGGCGACGCTGCCCTGTCCCCATCATGTACTTTGAACTCTGTATCTTCCTCAAAATTAATGCCCTGTCGGCTACAAGCCTCCCTCTGACTGCCCAGCTTGCTAATTAGTTAAACAAACGCTCGTACTAATGATTCTCCAGGCCTGGCGAGCTTTTGCGGTTTTGTTCGAACTCAGCTGCCGCTGCTGAGGACTTTGCACGTCCTGCTGGAAACTTGCCCCCTCTGACCCCACCTATCACGGCGCTGTTGAAACGGGTGGACCGCCCTGTCCGAAGTCCATCCCCCCACGGGCCAAAGGGCACCTTCAGAGGCTCGGAATGCCACCACCAGCTGCTAGCGGTGACAACGGCCACAAAGGCGCGCGGTGAGCAATCGTTCTATGGGTTGTCAGTATGGTGACAGTGCTGGCCTGAAATTCATTTAATTGTCTCTAATGGAACCAAACAAACACAGTTTCATTTTTGAATTTGAGCCTTTTTCTTGCTATTCCAGCATTTCCATCTAGTGCGGCAAACATGTCCCATTACGCATTGTAATTTGTGGCCTTTCCAGTTGTTTCTGCAATATTTGGCCATTTGACCGGCCTGTGTCTGTGTGCTCCAAGGAGGTCCCACAGAAATTGATACTAATTGCAGGGACTGTACACTGCTGGCTGGTGGAGCGCCTCAGGCAACCAGAGAACCTGCTTGTCACCGGCTAATTGACAAGAGCTTGTCTGTCTTTAGGAGCAGCTGGTCCTAAGCACTGGCACACAAACGCAATCTTGACACGGCCTCCTTTCGCCTGAAGGAGTTTTGAGGGAAAACGCAGTTAAAGGGAGATTTATTGAAACTCCCTTTGGGTGTCGCGGCATTAAGTAAGATATTTCCGCGGTGGATTAGGATGCCACGCGCTCCTGGTATTAATAATAGAACACGGACATTAGGCAGGTGTCATTTCTAGTGACCATATGTATCCCACTAAACAAGACAGGCAGAACGGAAAGCAAGCAATCAAGTAGGCCTATATCAAAAACGAATTTCTATGGTACTTTATTTTGTTTATTTTTATTATATGCAAAGGAAACAAATCAATGTGTCACAAATCTGCAGCGCATGATAGTCAAATAATAAGGGTTTTAGGGCCCATGCAACCTAACATTTTTATTATTGGATCAATTGGAGACATAAGGGCACTCATTCATGCAAACAAACGACTTCCATATTCAGTCAAATCATCTATTCTTTATACCCTATTCCTATATATATGCAAGCCTATATGTTTGAATGAGTCAAGAGAAAACCAAAGCTAGCATTGTTTTCGAGTGAAGTGGAAACGGGTTTCTGTAACTTTCCCACTGCCTGTAAAGAAATGCTGCTTTTCTTTTCCTTTTGAACAGAAATCGCGATTTTTTTCTCTCGCGTATTCTCCATACGGTCCCCTTTATTTCTGAGGAACAATGACAACAGTGGAGCACCCCTTCGACGCGCCACAGTTGGAGATCTCTCGGATTGTTTTAGATATCTTTAGATTTCATCAATCAAAATGACTGCAGTTTTCCATAAAAATGCAGAATTTGGGCCTGGGCTTGAGAGAACTAGGTAGAAAATACGAAGCTGTCCCTCTTGATGATAAATGTCCATCCTTTGGTTGAACAAATAGAGAAGTCTTTATGCCTACTAAGAAAAAGCTCAATATTGGGAACATTCGTTTTGTTGAACTTTAAGTTTATTAGCCTACTGAAGCAAATAGACCATTTAGTGTTATGTTATGTATTTTAATCTAAAATGCATATGTTCTTACTTATATGTGGTCAAATAGTGGATCAAATCAATCTGAATATGTTTAAAATCGAATTGACTACTGATTCCTTTACAATTCTCTGTATTTCATAAGTCTAACAGTGAACATGTTCAAGGATAACCACCATCAATCTGAGTGGAAAGTGAGTGGCATATTATTGCCAGTATAGCTGTATTGCCCAAATGGTGGGTATATGTAAAATAAGGCTACAGGTAGGCCTACATAGATGATGACAACTATATGTTACACCTTATAACAATGCACAGATAGGCATATCCTATTTGCTTCCTCTTGCAATAATGATTTAGTCTCTGTCGTAGACTGTCACAAGCATATCACTAGACTGGAGAATCGTGTCATGGAGGTTTATGAATGGATCTGCATGCAGAACACAAACACTATAGCCTACATCATGGCGATGTATTTCTGGCATGGTAATAGTAATGCTGCACAATTACAATGCTACAGCTCCTCTCTCAACTATGGAACTATTCCAATGCTTATCATACTCTTATAATGATCTCTTGACATCATAGATATCTCTTTGGATTGACTTTCTAATGCTGCATCAATTTTGATATTTTAGTTTTTTGACCTATGCAGGAAATTGTGAATGACTGCCACTGCTAACTCCTGCGAAAGGGTTACAAAATTCCCGTAACTTTACCCAAATTCCAGGAATATTCCAACCAGACCAAGCTGCATGTTCTTTTCATGCTCTTTATCAATGGAGAATGAGCAGAGCATACTCATATGCAATAGCACTCTTTCCTATGACTTGTTGGGTATAACAACAATCACATTTTTATGAAGCTGATCATTTGTTCAGACCTCCACCCTGGACATTGGGTCTAATCCCAGAGGCCGACCCAAAACAACGTTGTCACCGCAGGAGAGGCAGATGGAGCAGCCTCCTGGTCAGACTTTTACATTTTTTAATTGAACCTTTATTTATACAGGTTGTTCTCATTGAAATAACATCTCATACCCAAGAGAAACCTGGTCCAATAGCAGCAGGGGGAACAACGTTTCAGACAAAACAACTTACATACACTAATACAACATTAAACAAAACTATAAACACACATACAGTACAACAAAAACATGTTACGTAAAAAACATGAAGTCTTGCTAAAAACAATTACACTTTTCTATGATATATACATCAATCAAGTGTTTAAACTCCACCAACAAAACTAGATCATCAAATTCTATAATGTTCAGGAGAGAATTCCAGGACCATGGAGCTAAGTAACTAAAACAATTTCTACCATGACCTGTTCTACTTTTTGGTACTGTTTGAAACAAATGAGAATGGGACCGTAATTGATATTTATTTAACGACCTGACTAAAAAGAACAGAGATAAAATGGCATTTTACCCAATATGGCCTTATAAATCAGTGTATACCAGTGTTTAAGCCTACGCAAGGTCAATGACGACCAGCCAACAGTGCTGTAGAGATCACAATGATGTGTTAGACATTTTTGATTTGTAATGAACATGAGGGCTGCATGATACACTGAATCAAGTGCTCTCAGGGTAGTGGTTGAGGCCTGCAAATATACTTAGAAGGCGAGCACACCAACCACCGCTTCCGAGCATATTAGTCGCCAATGTCCAGTCTCTAGACAACAAGATTGTTTTGATCACTTGAACTGGAAAATGTTCCGGGAAGCCTCAGACAATAACATTGATCTATACGCTGACTTGGTGAGTGAGTTTATTAGGAAGTGCATTGGAGATGTTGTACAATCTGTGACTATTAAAACCCACCCCAACCAGAAACCGTGGATAAACGGCAGCATTTGAACAAAACTGAAAGCGCAAACCACCCCATTCGGGGAGATGTGGCCGAATATAAACAGTGTAGTTATTCCCTCCACAAGGCAATGAAGCAAGCAAAATTTTGGTATAGGGACAAAATGAAGTCGCAATTCAACGGCTCAGACACGAGACGTATGTGGCAGGGTCCACAGGAAATTATGGACTACAGAAAGAAAACCAGCCACGTCACGCTTTCAGACAAGCTAAACACCTTCTTCGCCAACTTTGAGGACAATACAGTGCCCCCAACACAGCCCAATACCAAGGACTGTGGGCCCCCCCTATCCTTCTTCATTGGCTGATGCGAGTAAGACATTTAAACGTGTTAACCCTCGCAAGGCTGCTGGCCCAGATGACGTCCAGAGCCGCAACATGTGCAGACCAGCTGGCTGGTGTGTTTACCCCAGTCTGCTGTCCCCACATGCTTCAAGATGGCCAACATGGTCCCTGTACCAAAGAAGGCAAATATAACTGAACTAAATGACTATCGTCCCATAGTACTCACTTCTGTCATCATGAAGTGCTTTGAGAGACTAGTCAAGGATCATATCACCTCCACCCTAGACCGACTTAATTTTGCATACCACCCCAACAGGTCCACAGACGATGCAGTCTCCATCACACTGCACACTAACCTATGTAAGTATGTTGTTCTTTGACTACAGCTCAGCATTCAACACCATAGTACCCTCCAAGCTCATCATTAATCTTAAGGCCCTGGGTCTCAACCCTGCCCTGTGCAATTGGGTCCTGGACTTTCTGACGGGCCGCCCCCTAGTTGTGAAGGTAGAAACATCTCCACTTTGCTGATCCTCAACCCTGGGGCCCTACAAGAGTGCGTGCTCAGCCCCCTCCTGTACTCCCTGTTCAACCATGATTGCGTGGCCATGCACACCTCCAACTCAATCATCAAGTTTGCAGATGACACAACAGTAGTGGGCCTGATTACCAACAACGATGAGACATCATATCATTTCACATATAATTAAATGTATCACAATTCCAGTTGGTCAGAAGTTTACATACACTAAGTTGATTGTGCCTTTAAACAGCTTGGAAAATTCCAGTAAATGATGTCATGGCTTTAGAAGCTTCTGATAGGCTAATTGACATCATTTGAGTCAATTGGAAGTGTACCTGTGGATGTATTTCAAGGCCTACCTTCAAACTCAGTGCCTCTTTGCTTGACATCATGGGAAAATCAAAAGAAATCAGCCAAGTCCTCAGAAAAAAAATTGTAGACCTCCACAAGTCTGGTTCATCCTTGGGAGCAATTTCCAAATGCCTGAAGGTACCACGTTTATCTGTACAAACAAGAGTACGCAAATACAAACACCATGGGACCAAGTAGCCATCATACCGCTCAGGAAGGAGATGTGTTCCGTCTCCTAGAGATGAACGTACTTTGGTGCGAAAAGTGCAAATCAATCCCAGAACAACAGCTAAGGACCATGTGAAGATGTTGGAGGAAACGGGTACAAATGTAACTATATCCACAGTAAAACAAGTCCTATATCGACATAACCTGAAAGGCCGCTCAGCAAGGAAGAAGCCACTGCTCCAAAACCGCCATAAAATCCAGACTACGGTGTGCAACTGCACATGGGGACAAAGATCGTACTTTTTGGAGAAATGTCCTCTGGTCTGATGAAACAAAAATAGAACTGTTTGGCCATAATGACCATTGTTACGTTTGGAGGAAAAAGGGGGAGGCTTGAACCCCGAAGAACACCATCCCAACTGTGAAGCACAGGGGTAGCAGCATCATGTTGTTGGTGTGCTTTGCTACAGGAGGGACTGGTGCACTTCACAAAATTGATGACATCATGAGGGAGGAAAATGATGTGGATATATTGAAGCAACATCTCAAGACATCAGTTAGGAAGTTAAAGCTTAGTCGCAAATGGGTCTTCCAAATGGACAATGACCCCAAGCATACTTCCAAAGTTGTCGCAAAATGGCTTAAGGACAACAAAGTCAAGGTATTGGAGTGGCCATCACAACGCCCTGACCTCAATACCATAGAAAATGTGTGGGCAGAACTGAAAAAGCGTGTGCGTGCAAGGAGGGCTACAAACCTGACTCAGTTACACCAGCTCTGTAAGGAGGAATTGGCCAAAATTCACCCAACTTATTGTGGGAAGCGTGTGATAGGCTACCCGAAACGTTTGACCCAAGTTAAACAATTTAAAGCCAATGCTACCAAATACTAATTGAGTCTATGTAAACTTCTGACCCACTGGGAATGTGATGAAAGAAAGAAAAGCTGAAATAAATCATTATGTCTCCTATTATTCTGACATTTCACATTCTTAAAATAAAGTGGTGATCCAAACTGACCTAAGACAGGGAATGTTTACTAGGATTAAATGTCAGGAATTATGAAAAACTGAGTTTTTCACAATGTATTTGGCTACGTTGTATGTAAACTGTAGAAGCACAAGCATATCGCTACACTCGCATTAACATCTGCTAACCATGTGTATTTAAAAATATATATATATTTCACCTTTATTTAACCAGGTAGGCAAGTTGAGAACAAGTTCCCATTTACAATTGCGACCTGGTCAAGAAAGCAAGGCAGTTCGACAGATACAACGACAGTTACACATGGAGTAAAACAAACACAGTCAATAATACAGTATAAACAAGTCTATATACAATGTGAGCAAATGAGGTGAGAAGGGAGGTAAAGGAAAAAAAGGCCATGGTGGCAAAGTAAATACAATATAGCAAGTAAAACACTGGAACGGTAGTTTTGCAATGGAAGAATGTGCAAAGTAGAAATAAAAATAATGGGGTGCAAAGGAGTAAAATAAATAAATAAATAAAATACAGTTGGGAAAGAGGTAGTTGTTTGGGCTAAATTATAGGTGGGCTATGTACAGGTGCAGTAATCTGTGAGCTGCTCTGACAGTTGGTGCTTAAAGCTAGTGAGGGAGATAAGTGTTTCCAGTTTCAGAGATTTTTGTCGTTCGTTCCAGTCATTGGCAGCAGAGAACTGGAAGGAGAGGCGGCCAAAGAAAGAATTGGTTTTGGGGGTGACTAGAGAGATATACCTGCTGGAGCGTGTGCTACAGGTGGGAGATGCTATGGTGACCAGCGAGCTGAGATAAGGGGGGACTTTACCTAGCAGGGTCTTGTAGATGACATGGAGCCAGTGGGTTTGGTGACGAGTATGAAGCGAGGGCCAGCCAACGAGAGTGTACAGGTCGCAATGGTGGGTAGTATATGGGGCTTTGGTGACAAAACGGATTGCACTGTGATAGACTGCATCCAATTTGTTGAGTAGGGTATTGGAGGCTATTTTGTAAATGACATCACCAAAGTCGAGGATTGGTAGGATGGTCAGTTTTACAAGGGTATGTTTGGCAGCATGAGTGAAGGATGCTTTGTTGCGAAATAGGAAGCCAATTCTAGATTTAACTTTGGATTGGAGATGTTTGATATGGGTCTGGAAGGAGGGTTTACAGTCTAACCAGACACCTAAGTATTTGTAGTTGTCCACGTATTCTAAGTCAGAGCCGTCCAGAGTAGTGATGTTGGACAGGCGGGTAGGTGCAGGTAGCGATCGGTTGAAGAGCATGCATTTAGTTTTACTTGTATTTAAGAGCAATTGGAGGCCACGGAAGGAGAGTTGTATGGCATTGAAGCTTGCCTAGAGGATTGTTAACACAGTGTCCAAAGAAGGGCCAGAAGTATACAGAATGGTGTCGTCTGCGTAGAGGTGGATCAGAGACTCACCAGCAGCAAGAGCGACCTCATTGATGTATACAGAGAAGAGAGTCGGTCCAAGAATTGAACCCTGTGGCACCCCCATAGAGACTGCCAGAGGTCCGGACAGCAGACCCTCCGATTTGACACACTGAACTCTATCAGAGAAGTAGTTGGTGAACCAGGCAAGGCAATCATTTGAGAAACCAAGGCTGTTGAGTGTGCCAATGAGGATGTGGTGATTGACAGAGTCGAAAGCCTTGGCCAGATCAATGAATACGGCTGCACAGTAATGTTTAATATCGATGGCGGTTAAGATATCGTTTAGGACCTTGAGCGTGGCTGAGGTGCACCCATGACCAACCAGATTGCATAGCAGAGAAGGTATGGTGAGATTCTAAATGGTCGGTAATCTGTTTGTTGACTTGGCTTTCGAAGACCTTAGAAAGGCATGGTAGGATAGATATAGGTCTGTAGCAGTTTGGGTCAAGAGTGTCCCCTCCTTTGAAGAGGGGGATGACCGCAGCTGATTTCCAATCTTTGGGAATCTCAGACGACACGAAAGAGGTTGAACAGGCTAGTAATAGGGGTGGTAACAATTTCGGCAGATAATTTTAGAAAGAAAGGGTCCAGATTGTCTAGCCTGGCTGATTTGTAGGGGTCCAGATTTTGCAGCTCTTTCAGAACATCAGCTGAACGGATTTGGGAGAAGGAGAAATGGGGAAGGCTTGGGCAAGTTGCTGTTGGGGGTGCAGTGCTGTTGACCGGGGTAGGAGTAGCCAGGTGGAAAGCATGGCCAGCCGTAGAAAAATGCTTATTGAAATTCTCAATTATGGTGGATTTATCAGTGGTGACAGTGTTTCCTATCTTTAGTGCAGTTGGCAGCTGGGAGGAGGTGTTCTTATTCTCCATATACTTTACAGTGTCCCAGAACTTTTTTGAGTTAGTGTTGCAGGAAGCAAATTTCTGCTTGAAAAAGCTAGCCTTGGCTTTTCTAACTGCCTGTGTATAATGGTTTCTAGCTTCCCTGAACAGCTGCATATCACGGGGGCTGTTTGATGCTAATGCAGAACACCATAGGATGTTTTTGTGTTGGTTTTTGTGTTGGTTAAGGGCAGTCAGGTCTGGGGAGAACCAAGGGCTATATCTATTCCTGGTTCTAAATTTCTTGAATGGGGCATGTTTATTTAAGATGGTTAGGAAGGCATTTAAAAAAAATATCCAGGCATCCTCTACTGACGGGATGAGATTAATATCCTTCCAGGATACCCCGGCCAGGTCGATTAGAAAGGCCTGCTCGCTGAAGTGTTTCATGGAGCGTTTTACAGTGATGAGTGGAGGTCGTTTGACCGCTGACCCATTACGGATGCAGGCAATGGGGCAGTGATCGCTGAGATCTTGGTTGAAGACAGCAGAGGTGTATTTAGAGGGGAAGTTGGTTAGGATGATATCTATGAGGGTGCCCGTGTTTAAGGCTTTGGGGAGGTACCTGGTTGGTTCATTGATAATTTGTGCGAGATTGAGGGCATCAAGTTTAGATTGTAGGATGGCTGGGGTGTTAAGCATGTTCCAGTTTAGGTCGCCTAGCAGCACGAGCTCTGAAGATAGATGGGGGGCAATCAGTTCACATATGGTGTCCAGCAGGCGGCAACGGTGAGAGACTTGTTTTTAGATAGGTGGATTTTTAAAAGTAGAAGTTCAAATTGTTTGGGTATGTGACCAATAACATTTGCTTTGACATTCCCATCACTACTGTGCTGCTAAAGAAAACAGAAACATCTCTTTTTGCAATTACGAATTAATCTGAGACACGTCTTTCAAAGGTATCCCCAAATTATTTTCTTTATAGTTGTCGCTAAGTATATCATATTGATATGTTAGCTCCAACTTGGGGCATAAGGTCAACACTTTCCCATAAGTGGATACAACATATTATCGTTCTGGCAAAACAAATTGCCCAAAACATTGGACTCTTGACTCAAGCGTGTCGAGGGGCTTGAAGAATTGTTTAATTTCAGAGCTTGGCTGAGGCAGGGCGTCCTCTGTATTTCCTGCGGTGAGGTCTTCGTTGGCTGCTAATAGAGATCTAATTGATGGCTGAAGTCCCGTTTCCGTGCTCCCCTCCTTTTATTGCGCCCTGGCGTCTGCTGTAAAATAGAACTATAATCGAATTGTGCTATTCCACCAGGGAGGAGAGAGTGAGAGTTTACGGCTGAAGGGAAGGGGGAAAAAATCGTTATTAAAAAAGTTAAGTGCAGAGTACAATTCGACATAGTGTTGAGGCTTGATGAAAAAGGGGGAACATGATACCACTGACAGCCCTTAGCCTATATGAGACATATTCTCCATAAATAAACTTTCTTGATGTAGCTTTGCACAATATCCTATAACTTTTAGACCATTGACAGATAGAAGCCATATATGCTATCTATTAAAACAAACAAAAAAATCCTTATTTTCAAACAGAAGTGATCATTTTTCATATAACTACTATCACTATTATCAGGAAAACATATATAGGGGCCTACAGTATATGACAGATATATTCACAACATCATGATTAAACTAAATGCAATAGCTCAACCCTTGTTAATCACTGCATTGTCATGCACTCTATGGTACGTCTGTCAAACCATCAAACCCATCAGAAACGAGGGTGGCAGCCTGAGAATCACACCAACAGACTGATGCCCCCCCCATTTCAATTTCAATTTCAATATAAGGGCTTTATTGGCATGGGAAACATATGTTTACATTGCCAAAGCAAGTGGAATAGATAATAAACAAAAGTGAAATTAACAATAAAAATTAACAGTAAACATTACACTTCCAAACGTTCCAAAATAATAAAGACATTTCAAATGTCATATTATGTATATATACAGTGTTGTAATGATGTGCAAATAGTTAGTCTCTCTCTCTCTCTCCCCTATAGAGTTTCCTGGAAGGGTGCTGCAGTCCATTGGAGGCCTGTCTCCGCTCTGATAGCAGCCCTGGAGCCCAGATGATTGATGAAGGCGAGGGCAAGGCTGAGCGCTGGCAGCATAAAGCCCCATAGACGCATCAATAAAGCCTGGCTAGTGGAGGGTCTGGGCCTGCTCAATAGCCACCGCCTACGAGGATTCAGGCAAGCAAGCGGAGAGGGGAAGGTGCTCTGTTGTTCCCTAATCCGTTTAGCCATTGAGCCACCAGCCGTCTGAGGCTGGATAAGTGCAGCGACGGATGTGTGCGGGGGTGAAAATAGCAGGGAGTGGAGGGCTGGAGAGGACCTGCGGGGGGAGATATAGTGGGACGCATACAGTTCACACACAACTGATTGAAGGATAGAGGGAGAGGGAGATGGAGAAAGAGGCTGATGATTACCCAGCTTCCTCTAGGGTAGAAGGGAAGAGAAGAGCCAGCCATCATGGGTTGGTGGGTGAGGGAATAATGGTTGGTTGGTGTGCATTTATTTCATTGATTGCATACCGGACAGTACAGGTGTTTGTAATTGCTTGAGTATGTAACGCATATTATTTATCTTGACATGTTATGACAAAGTTCAGTTCTAATCTAACCAAAAAGGCACATACTCCTCAGGCAATATACTGGAGAAAACACAGAGGAAAAACAAGAGAACATCTTGGACAATAGTTCAAGAGTTGTTTCCCTTCTTGCACATCTATAAGCAAGAATTCCAAATAGGCACCAGCTAATCAAAAGGCCTTTTTAAAAGTATTACACTTGCACCAAGCAACAGGAGTCCAATTGGTCAGCCATTGACCCCTGCTCCACAGACCCCTACCCCACTGAAGCTTGGGGAATCTCTGTCATCCTAAAAATGCATTTGTCCAGTGTGTCCACCATAGTGGCCAGCCAGACCTCATGCAGGCCATAGTAACTCCAGCGTACCACATTCCTCAATGGCACAATTAGGCTGCAATCATCTCCTACCAAGCCAGCTTTTCACTGACCCCAGGCCCATTGCAGCTACACGGTACCCTGTAGCACGGCCTGGTTGGAGATGGAGGGAAGAGAATGAGGGAGGGACGAAGGAGAGTGATGAGGTCTGTGCCCTGTGGCTCCAGTCTGCCCTATGACACTCACTCCCAGCAGGCCTCAGATGTTCGTAGAATGGACATTCCCAATCAAAGCAATGTCCCATGATAGCGGGACTATCTGGACATTCTATTTTTATGTCTCAGCTGAGCTCTCCACTGATCCCTCTACCCCAGCCACTCTCCGACCCATGCAATTTCATAAAAAGGGGCAATTCAACCCGAAATCCAAGTTTCTAAGATGATGATCTTTCCAGTCATTTGTGGTTGATGTCTACAGATTTGTCCTAATTGATGTTTGACATAGAAGGATACATCTGGTATGTTTAAAATGTTTTAATTGGTTTATATCTTAGAGAGGATGACAGTTTTGAAGATATGTTTAAAAAAAAAAATCTAAAAACAAATTTGTTGTGTCTGCAATAACTACAAGTATATGTAGACTAATAAAAATCATTTTCATATAAACTGTGTAGTTATTTTGTCATCATCAGCACCCTAGCTAACAACAAATGGCACACCAAACCATGTCAAAGCAGTCATTCAAGATTCGTGTTAACATTTCAACAGGTTGATGAAACCATAAAAGTCAAGTGTGTCTCTGTTCATTTGTGATTAGTGAAGAAGGGGTGGATTCACGGGGTCCCTGTAACTCAATTCCGCCTCGGGTTGTAATTGTTTAATTGGAGTGATTATTTAGCAATGGGAAACAATTCCACCTGTTCTATCAGAAGGGTGAATCTGTCAGCCTCTTGTTCAAATTGCCAATCAATTGATAAGATTATGGATTTAAATTGGATTTGGTTCTCAATGACCAAATTAAACAATCAATAATCACATTTATCTCGGATGAGTAAGAGTATAATGATAGAGTAGGTATTTATCATGGTTGAATAAGAGTATAATGATAGAGTAGGTATTTATCATGGTTGAATAGGAGTATAATGATAGAGTAGGTATTTATCGTGGTTGAATAAGAGTATAATGATAGAGTAGGTATTTATCATGGTTGAATAGGAGTATAATGATAGAGTAGGTATTTATCATGGTTGAATAGGAGTATAATGATAGAGTAGGTATTTATCATGGTTGAATAGGAGTATAATGATAGAGTAGGTATTTATCATGGTTGAATAGGAGTATAATGATAGAGTAGGTATTTATCGTGGTTGAATAAGAGTATAATGATAGAGTAGGTATTTATCATGGTTGAAAAGGAGTATAATGATAGAGTAAGTATTTATCATGGTTGAATAGGAATATTATAGCAGTAAAATCAGTAAATTGAGTGTGATGGTAAGCTGAATATACAGTATATATATATATATATACTCCTGTGTCTTAGTATTAAAACATCAAATCCAATTTTATATCTCACATGCGCCAAACACAACAGGTGTAGACAGTACAGTGAAATACTGACTTACAAGCCCTTAACCAACAATGCAGTATAAAGAAAAAACAAGTGTTAAGCAAAAAATAAAAATAACAAATAGTTAAAGAGCAGCAGTAAAATAACAGCAGCGAAACTATATGCAGGGGGTACCGGTACAGAGTTAATGTGCGGGGGCACAGCTTAGTCGAGGTAATTGAGGTAATATGTATATGTAGGTGGAGTTAAAGTGACTATGCATAGGTAATAACCAGAGAGTAGCAGCAGCGTAAAAGAGGGGTTGGGGGACGACGACAATGCAAATAGTCTGGTTAGCATTTTACTTAGCTGTTCAGGAGTCTTATGGCCTGGGGGAAGAAGCTGTTAAGAAGCCTTTTGTACCTAGACTTGGTGCTCCGGTACCACTTGCCGTGCGGTAGCAGAGAGAACAGTCTATGACTAGGGTGGCTGGAGTCTTTGACAATTTTTAGGGCCTTCCTCTGACGCCGTCTGGTATAGAGGTCCTGGATGGCAGGAAGCTTGGCCTCAGTGATGTACTGGGCCGTACTCATTACCCTCTGTAGTGCCATGCGGTCGGAGGCCAAGCAGTTGCCATACCAGGCAGTGAAGCAACCCTTCAGGATGCTCTCGATGGTGCAGCTGTAGAACTTTTTGAGGATTTGAGGACCCATGCCAAATCTTTTCAGTCTCCTGAGGGGGGAATAGGCTTTGTCGTCCCCTCTTAACAACTGTCTTGGTGTGTTTGGACCAAGACAGTTTGTTGGTGATATAAGGAACTAGAAGCTCTCAACCTGCTCCACTACAACCCTGTCGATGAGAATGGTAGTCCACAATCATCTCCTTTGTCTTGATCATGTTGAGGGAGAGGTTTTTATCCTGGCACCACACTGCCAGGTCGCTGACCACCTCCCTATAGGCTGTCTCATCGTTGTTGGTGTTCAGGCCTAACACCGTTGTGTTGTCGGCAAACTTAATGATGGTGTTGGAGTCGTGCCTGGCCATACAATCATGGGTGAACAGGGAGCACAGGAGGGGAATCAGCATGCACCCCTGAGGGGCCCCCGTGTTGAGGATCAGTGTGGCAGGTGTGTTGTTACCTACCCTTACCACATGGGGGTAGTCCGTCAGGAAGTATAGGATCCAGTTGCAGAAGGAGGTATTTAGTCCCATGGTCTTTAGCTTAGTGATGAGCTTTGAGGGCACTATGGTGTTGAACGCTGAGCTGTAGTCAATGAATAGCATTCTCTAGTATGTGTTCCTTTTGTCCAGGTGGGAGAGGGTAGTGTAGAGTGCAATAGAGATTGCATCATCTGTGGATCGGTTGGGGTGTTATGCAAATTGGAGTGGGTCTAGGGTTTCTGGGATAATAGTGTTGATGTGAGCCATGACCAGCCTTTCAAAGCACTTCATGGCTACATGCCTGAGTGCTACGGGTCGGTAGTCATTTAGGCAGGTTACCTTAGTGTTCTCGGGCACAGTAACTATGGTGGTCTGTTTAAAACATGTAGGTATAACAGACTCAGTCAGGGACAGGTTGAAAATGTCAGTGAAGACACTTGCCAGTTGGTCAGAGCATGCTCAGAGTACACATCCTGGTAATCCATCTGGTCCTGCGGCCTTGTGAATGTTGACCTGTTTAAAGGTCTTACTCACATCGGCTACGGAGAGCGTGATCACACAGTCATCCGGAACAGCTGATGCTCACATGCATGCTTCAGTGTTATTTGCCTCAGAGAGCATAGAAAACAATTTAGTAATTTAGCTTGTCTGGTAGGCTCGTGTCACTGGGCAGCTCGCTGTTTTGCATCCCTGTAGTTTGTAATAGTTTGAAGGCCCTGCCACATCTGCCGAGTGTTGGAGCAGGTGTAGTACGATTCAATCTTAGTCCTGTATTGACGCTTTGCCTGGTTGAAGGTTCGTGGGAGGACATAGCAAGATTTCTTATAAGCTTCCAGGTTAGAGTCCCACTCCTTGAAAGCGGCAGCTCTAGCCTTTAGCTCAGTGCGGATGTTGCCTGTAATCCATGGTTTCTGGTTGGGGTATGTACGTACGGTCACTGTGGGGACGACGTCTTCGATGCACTTATTGATGAAGCCAGTGACTGATGTGGTGTACTCCTCAGTGCCATCGGAAGAATCCCAGAACATATTCCAGTCTGTGCTGGCAAAACAGTCCGGTTGCTTAGCATCTGCGTCATCTGACCACTTCTTTATTGACCGAGTCACTGGTTTTTGTTTGCAAGCAGGAATCAGGAAGATGGAATTATGGTCATATTTGCCAAATGGAGGACGAGGGAAAGCTTTGTATGCGTTTCTGTTTGTGGAGTATTGATGGTCGAGAGTTTTTTTCCTCTGGTTGCACATTTAACATGCTTAAGTTTCCCTGCATTAAAGTCCCCAGCCATTAGGAGCGCCGCCTCTGGATGAGAGTTTACCTGTTTTCTTACAGCCTTATACAGCTCATTGAGTGCGGACTTAGTGCCATCTTCAGTTTGTGGTGGTAAATAGACATCTATGAAAATGGATGAAAACTCTATTGGTAAATAGTGTGGTCTATAGCTTATCATGAAATACTCTAACTCAGGCGAGCAAAACCTTAAGATCTCATTAATATTAGATTTTGTGCACCAGCTGTTTACAAATATACACAGACCTCTTACAATATACACAGTATACACAGACCTCTTACAGGAGGCCGCTGTTCTATCTTGCCGGGTTCTAAAACCCTCTAGCTGTATTTTATGGTTGTTCAGCCACGACTCGGTGAAACATAAGATATTACGGTTTTTAATGTCCCGTTGGTAGGATATTTGCGATCGTAGCTTGTCCATTTTGTTATCCAATGATTTTACGTTGGCTAATAGGACTGATGATAGAGGCTGATTACCCACTTGCCATTGGATCCTTACAAGGCACCTCAACCTATGTCCCCGATATCTCCATATCTTTCTCCTGCGAATAACAGGGATGTTGGCCTTGTTTGGGTGTCTGAAGTAAATCCTTTGTGTCCGATTTGTTAAAGAAATAATCTTCATCCTGTACAAGGTGAGTAGTCGCTGTCCTGATATCCAGAAGCTCTTTTCAGTCATAAGAGACGGTGGCAGAAACATTATGTACAAAATAAGTTACAAATAACATGGAAAAACACACACAATAGCACAACTGCTTAAGAGCCCGTAAAACGGCAGCCATCTCCTCCATTCATATCCTTATAACATAGAGGAACTAACTATACACACAACTATACACAAATGTTTGACAATACTATTTTCAAACAAACAAAACAAAACATTTAAATATCACATCATTCCACAGTATAGCATATAACATAACAAACAGGTATTAGATCACAGTGGTGGACATTGGTCAAAGCATTACTTATATCATAATAGCGTATGTAAGTCTATATGTTTTGGTTTGTGTGTGTTGGCGACCAGTGGGTGGTGGGTGGGGGTGACTAAAAGGCCATGAAGATTCCAGCCACATGAGGAAACATTGGCACGAGAGGCGGAGAATAATAAAGAGCTAATCGGATTCCCAGAATTGATAATGGAGGCTGGCCGGGCTAAATCTGAAGAATTCCAGACAAATTTGTAGGAATGAAAAAGGACTCCCCCTGACATAATGGCACGGTGCTAGGCTGCCTCTAATGAGGTGTAATTTATCTAAGAGCCTCTCTCATTCTTTTTCTATGGCCCTCTCTTGCCTCCCTCGTTCCACTCAAGGCTCAGGTTCACCTCAGAGAATACCCATTATTCCTCCAGCTCTCTCGTTCTCTCCATCTCTTGCTCTCATCAGCTCCTTCTCTCTTTTTCTTGAGGAGGAGGGGTGGGTGTGTGTGTGTGTGTGTTTGTTTCATAAGTGTGTGGCTGTGTTGTTACTTGAGAGAGAATGGAAGATGAAGAGATACGGATACATAGCAAAGTTGAGATGTGCGTGTTTATGAGAGAGCTTTGGAAGTCATTGCTATTATGCTAATTCAGCTATAATCCGTTGTATCATGTAAATGTGTACACTTTCATCTGTTAACGATATAGCAAGTAACATAAAGGCCATGCACCACTAGACGCTATGAGATCCAAGAACCACCAGTCAGATACTTCTATTTGTCTCTATGGGTGGAATAAAGCCCCCTCCCTCCTCCTCCTCTCCCCACCACCTCCAACTCCTCCTCTTCCCACCTCTCTCCTCCTCTTCTACCCTCTACCTCCACCCCCCTCCTCCTCTCTCCACCACCTCCCCACTCCTGCTCTCCCACCACCATCCTCCCAACCGAGACACTAGTGACTGCCCTGGCCCCCGGCATTCCTGACTTCCATAAATTATTGGATATTTTCATATTTCAAATTTCATCTGCATTCATGTGTTGCGGCCGAGGGGAGCGTTGGTCAGGCTGCCGGTGGAGGAGAAGAGGTCCCCCTCAGTAGCATAGAGGCTCTGCTCTGCCACCGGCTGCCTGGCTCAGTTGCCCCAGAGACCCCAGCTAATTGAATTGCATCCCCTGATTAGATTATCCTTGCGGCAGCTTGCTGCCAATCTGAAGTATGGGTGCCTTCTATCCTACTTAACCCTTCTGCCCCCCACCTGCTGCTGACACACACACACACACACACACACACACACACACACACACACACACACACACACACACACACACACACACACACACACACACACACACACACACACACACACACACACACACACACACACACACACACACACACCATCATAGGCAGAGTGCCCAATATATGCAGGGGCCATCAAAGTTTGGCAGTGTTGTTATTTTTCTTTTGCATTGTCTTCCCTTGTAAAAGCGTCCATCACTCACCGCATGGTCCCTACAGTTCGTTTCCCTCCCTCGTGCTACTCCCAGCACACTGGAATCCAAAAAATGATATGTTTTCGGTCCCCCTTTTTGGGATGGTTAATGTGTTGCCTGCTATTTTGGGAATTGGCTCATAAGTGGTGTAGTTCTAAGATGTGGTGTCATATTGCCCTGTGAGGCTAATGTGGCTACCAGCTCCCACAGTCTCACGTCAGAATTAGATGTTAATCCATCTTTCTCAAACTTCAAATTTTGTGTTTAAGGTTAAGTTTAGTGCCCAGTGATACGAGCCTAGCAGACTGGAATCAAAAAAATGATATATGTTTTCGGTCCCCCTTTTTGGGATGGTTAATGTGTTGCCTGCTATTTTGGGAATTGGCTCATAAGTGGTGTAGTTCTAAGATGTGGTGTCATATTGCCCTGTGAGGCTAATGTGGCTACCAGCTCTCACAGTCTCACGTCATAATTAGACGTTAATCCATCTTTCTCAAACTTCAAATTTTGTGTTTAAGGGTAAGTTTAGTGCCCAGTGATACGAGGCTAGCAGACAAGCTAAATGCCTTTTATTCTTGCTTCGAGGCAAGCAACACTGAAGCATACATGAGAGCACCAGCTGTTCCGGATGACTGTGTGATCACGCTCTCCGTAGCCGATGTGAGCAAGACCTTTAAACAGGTCAACATTCACAAAGCCAAAGGGTCAGATGGATTACCAGGACCTGTACTCAAAGCATGTGCAGACCAACTGGCAAGTGTCTTCACTGACATTTTCAACCTCTCCCTGACTGAGTTTGTAATACCTACATGTTTCAAACAGATCACCATAGTCCCTGTGCCAAAGAAAGCAAAAGTGACCTACCTAAATGATCACCGCTCGTAGCACTCACTTCAGTAGCCATGAAGTGCTTTGAAAGGCTGGTCATGGCTCACATCAACACCATCATTCTGTAAACCTTAGACCCAATACAATTCGCATACCACCCCAACAGATCCACAGATATACAATCTCAATCAAACTTCAGACTGCCCTTTTCCACCTGGACAAAATTAATACCAGTGTGAGAATGCTGTTCATTGACTACAGCTCAGAAATCAACACCATAGTACCCACAAAGCTCATCACTAAGCTAAGGACCGTGGGACTAAACACCTCCCTCGGCAACTGGATCCTGGAATTCCTGACGGGCCACCGCCACATGATAAGGGTAGGCAACAACACATCTGACATGCTGATCCTCAACACTGGGGCCCCTCAGGGTTGCGTGCTTAGTCCCCTCTTGTTCTCCCTTTTCACCAACAACTGCGTGGTCAAGTACGACTCCAAAAGCATCCTTAAGTTTGCTGACGACACAACAGTGGTAGGCCTGATCACTGACAACAATAAGACAGGTTATAGGGAGGAGGTCAACGACCTGGCAGTATGGTACAAGGACAACAACCTCTCCCTCAATGTGAGCAAGACAAAGGAGCTGATCATGGACAATACAAAAAGGAGGGCCGAACAGACCCCATTAACATTGACGGGGTAGGGCCTCCCAGGTGGCGCAGTGGTCTAGGGCACTGCATCGCAGTGCTAGCTGTGCCACCAGAGACTCTGGATTCGCGCCCAGGTTCTGTCGCAGCCGGCCGCAACCGGGAGGTCCATGGGGCGACGCACATTTGGCCTCGCGTTATCCGGGTTAGGGAGGGTTTGGCCGGTAGGGATATCCTTGTCTCATCGCTCACTAGCGACTCCTGGGCGCAGTGCGCGCTAACCATGTCGCCAGGTGCATGGTGTTTCCTCCGACACATTGGTGCGGCTGGCTTCCGGGTTGGATGCGCGCTGTGTTAAGAAGCAGTGTGGCTTGGTTGGGTTGTGTTTTGGAGGACGCATGGCTTTCGACCTTTGTCTCTCCCGAGCCCGTATGGGAGTTGTAGCGATGAGACAAGATAGTAACTACTAACAATTGGATACCATGAAATTGGGGAGAAAATGGGGTAAAATATATAACTAAATAAACATTGACAGGGCTGAAGTGGAGCATGTCAAGAGTTTCAAGTTCCTTGGTGTCCACATCACCAATGAACTATCATGGTCCAAACAAACCAAGACATATGTGAAGAGTGCACAACAGCATATTTTGCACCTCAGGAGACTGAAAAGATTTTGCATGGGTCCCCAGATCCTCAAAAAGTTATACAGCTGCATCATCGAGAGCATCCTGACCAGTTGCATCGCCTGGTATGGCACCTGCTCGGCATCTGACCGTAAGTCGCTACAGAGGGTAGTGCATACGGCGCAGTACATGACTGAGGCCAAGCTTCCTGACATCCATACCTCTATACCAGACGGTGTCAGAGGAAGGCCCTAAAAATTGTCAGACTCCAGTCACCAAAGTCATAGACTGTTCTCTCTGCTACCGCATGGCAAGCGGTACCGGAGCGCCAAGTCTAGGACCAAAAGGCTCCTTAACAGCTTCTACGCCCAAGCCATAAGAGTACTGAACAATTAATCAAATGGCCACCCAGACTATTTACATTGACAAACCCCCAACTTCATTTTTTCACTGCTGCTACTCGCTGTTTATTATCTATGCATAGTCACTTTACAAATGACCTCGATTAACCTATACCTCCGCATATTGACTCAGTACCAGTACCCCTTGTATATAGCCTCATTATTGTTATGTAATTTTCTTGTGCTAACTTTAGTTTGTTAAGTAAATATTTTCTTAACTCTATGTATTTCTTGAACGGCCATGTTAGTTAAGGGCTTGTAAGTAAGCATTTCACGGTAAGGTGTAATGCACCTGTTGTATTCGACGCATGTGACAAATAAACATTTGATTTCATTAACTCCGAATGTTTACGGTTAGGGTTAAGATTAGGCATTAACTCCAAATTCTTAAGGCTAGGCATTAATTGCGAATGGTTAAGGCTTAAGGTTTGGAATAGGCTTACAAATATATATAAATGATAAAAAACGACTTTCTATCACTGGATTGGAACATGCAGCCTTTGGAATGACAGGCAGATGCTTACGCCCATCCACCATCCCCGTCCACAATGCCCTTATTGGCCGGTTTCACGTCATCTCCCGATGTCTGCAGACATGGATGGACGTCAAATACTGACTTGTATCACGGGTGACCTAGCTGTGTGGGGTTGAACTGAATGCCATAAGATACATCTGTCAATATACACTACAGTTCAAAAGTTTAGGGTGAAAAACAAGCACATTTTTTTCTCCATTTAAAATAACATCAGATTGATCAGAAATACAGTGTAGACATTGTAGACTCAAGAAGTTAATGTTGTAAATGACTATTGTAGCTGGAAATGGCTGATTCTTGATGAAATATCTACCTAGGTGTACAGAGGCCTATTATCAGCAAACATCACTCCTGTGTTCCAATGGCACGTTGTGTTAGCTAATCCAAGTTTATCATTTTAAAGGCTAATTAGTCATGAGAAAACCCTTTTGCAATTATGTTTGCACAGCTGAAATCTGTGTGCTAATTAAATAAGCAATAAAACTGGCCTTCTTTAGACTAGTTGAGTATCTGGAGCATCAGCATTTGTGGGTTCGATTACAGGCTCAAAATGGCCAGAAACAAAATAAATAAAATTCTGAAACTCGTCAGTCTATTTTTGTTCTGAGAAATGAAGGCTATTCCTTTAGAGAAATTGCCAAGAAACTGAAGATCTCGTACAACGCCGTGTACAACTCCCTTCACAGAACAGTGCAATCTGGCTCTAACCAGAATAGAAAGAGGAGTGGGAGGCCCCGGTGCACAACTGAGCAAGAGGACAAGGACATTTGAGTGTCAAGTTTGAGAAACAGATGCCACACAAGTCCTCAACTGGCAGCTTCATTAAATAGTACCCCCAAACACCAGTCTCAAAATCAACAGTGAAAAAGCGACTCCGGGATGCTGGCCTTCTTGGCAGTCTGACCTCCCACTCCTCTTTCTATTCTGGTTAGAGTGTCACGTTCGCTGGAATAAATATCGGACCAAGCTGCAGCACGATATGGTTTCCACATAATTTATTAAGTGAAAACTTAGAACAAAACAAATAAAGAAACAAACAACGAACTGTGACTACATAGGTGCTACATACACTTACTCAAAATACAATAGCCCAAAAACACAGGTGGGAAAAACAGCTACTTAAATATGATCACCAATTAGAGACAATAATTACCAGCTGCCTCTAATTGGGAATCATACAGAATCACCAACATAGAAAAACAAACCTAGAACCCGACATAGAAATAATAAACTAGACTAACCCCCCAGTCACGCCCTGACCTACTCTACCATAGAAAATAAGGACTCTCTATGGTCAGGACCTGACATATAGCCAGTTTCCACTGTTCAGTGAAGGAAGTAGTACACAGCGTTGTACAAAATCTTCAGTTTCTTGGCAATTTCTCGCATGGAATAGCCTTCATTTCTCAGAACAAGAATAGACTGGTGAGTTTCAGAAGAAAGTTATTTATTTAGAGCCATTTTGAGCCTGTAATCAAACCCACAAATGCTGATTGTAATGGCAGATCTCTTCGTCTGAAGAGGAGTAACGATCGGAACAAGATGCAGTGTGATAAGTGTCCATAATGTTTTTAATAAAGACATATGAACACACGAACAAAAACAATAACATGAAATAACATGAAACAGAACCGTGTGGCGACAAACACTCACACGGAAACAAACACCCACAAACCAACAGTGAAACCCAGGCTACCTAAGTATGATTCTCAATCAGAGACAACTAACGACACCTGCCTCTGATTGAGAACCATACTAGGCCGAAACGGAAACCAAACATAGAAAAACAAACAGACTGCCCACCCCAACTCACGCCCTGACCATACTAAATAAAGACAAAACAAATGAAATAAAGGTCAGAACGTGATAGTACCCCCCCCAAAAAAAACCTGAACCTATAGGGGAGGGTCTGGGTGGGCGTCTGTCCGCGGTGGCGGCTCTGGCGCTGGACGTGGACCCCACTTCACCACAGTTTTTGTCCGCCTCCTCAACCGCCCCCCATGGCCTCTTATGAGCGGCCTCCGACTGGGAACCCGGACGGACGAGAGACTCCGGCAGCTCCGGAATGAAGGCCGATTCTGGCGGCTCCTGGCAGACGGGAGACTCCGGCGGCTCAGGACAGACGGGAGATCCCGGCGGCTCAGGACAGACGGGAGACCCCGGCGGCTCAGGACAGACGGGAGACCCCGGCGGCTCAGGACAGACGGGAGACCCCGGCGGCTCAGGACAGACGGGAGACTCCGGCGGCTCAGGACAGACGGGAGACTCCGGCGGCTCAGGACAGACGGGAGACTCCGGCGGCTCAGGACAGACGGGAGACTCCGGCGGCTCAGGACAGACGGGAGACTCCGGACAGACGGGAGACTCCGGCGGCTCAGGACAGACGGGAGACCCCGGCGGCTCAGGACAGACGGGAGACCCCGGCGGCTCAGGACAGACGGGAGACTCCGGCGGCTCAGGACAGACGGGAGACTCCGGCGGCTCAGGACAGACGGGAGACTCCGGCGGCTCAGGACAGACGGGAGACTCCGGACAGACGGGAGACCCCGGCGGCTCAGGACAGACGGGAGACCCCGGCGGCTCAGGACAGACGGGAGACCCCGGCGGCTCAGGACAGACGGGAGACCCCGGCGGCTCAGGACAGACGGGAGACTCTGGCGGCTCAGGACAGACGGGAGACTCCGGACAGACGGGAGACTCCGGCGGCTCAGGACAGACGGGAGACTCCGGCGGCTCAGGACAGACGGGAGACTCCGGCGGCTCAGGACAGACGGGAGACTCCGGCGGCTCAGGACAGACGGGAGACCCCGGCGGCTCAGGACAGACGGGAGACTCCGGCGGCTCAGGACAGACGGGAGACTCCGGTGGCTCAGGACAGACGGGAGACTCCGGCGGCTCAGGACAGACGGGAGACTCCGGCGGCTCAGGACAGACGGGAGACTCCGGCGGCTCAGGACAGACGGGAGACCCCGGCGGCTCAGGACAGACGGGAGACCCCGGCGGCTCAGGACAGACGGGAGACCCCGGCGGCTCAGGACAGACGGGAGACCCCGGCGGCTCAGGACAGACGGGAGACCCCGGCGGCTCAGGACAGATGGGAGACCCCGGCGGCTCAGGACAGACGGGAGACTACGACGGCTCAGGACAGACGGGAGACTCCGGCGGCTCAGGGCAGACGGGAGACTCCGGCGGCTCAGGACAGGAGGAAGGCTCTGGCGGCTCAGGACAGGAGGAAGGCTCTGGCAGCACTGGACAGGCGGGAGCACCTGTAGGCAGAAGACGGAGAGACAGCCTGGTGCGGGGGGCTGCCACCGGAGGGCTGGTGCGTGAAGGTGGCACTGGATAGACCGGACCGTGCAGGTGCACTGGAGCTCTTGAGCACCGAGCCTGCCCAACCTTACCTGGTTGAATGCTCCCGGTAGCCCGGGCCAGTGCGGCGAGGTGGAATAGCCCGCACTGGGCTGTGCTGGTGAACCGGAGACACCATGCGTAAGGCTGGTGCCATGTACGCCAGCCCGAGGAGACGCACTGGAGACCAGATGCGTAAAGCCGGCTTCATGGCACCTGGCTCGATGCCCACTCTAGCCCGGCCGATACGAGGAGCTGGAATGTACCGCACCGGGCTGTGCACACGCACTGGGGAGACTGTGCGCTCCACCGCATAACAAGGTGCCTGCCCGCTCCCGCTCTCTCTCCGGTAAGCACGGGAATTTGGCGCAGGTCTCCTACCTGCCTTCACCATAATCCCCGTGTACACTCCCCGTGTGCCCCCCCAATACATTTTTGGGGCTGCCTCTCGGGCTTCCAGCCGCTCTGCCGAGCTAGCTCCTCATAATGCCCCTCTCTGTTTTCGCTGCCTCCAGCTCTGCTTTGGGGCGGCGATATTCCGCTGGCTGTTCCCAGGGTCCTTTACCGTCCAAAATCTCTTCCCAAGTCCATTTCTCCAAATATCGCTGCCACTCCTGCTGCTGCTGCTGCTGTCCTTTACCACACTGCTTGGTGCTCGGTTGGTGGGTGTTTCTGTAACGGCAGATCTCCTCTTCGTCTGAAGAGGAGTAAGGATCGGACCAAGATGCAACATGGTAAGTGTCCATAATGTTTTTAATAAAGACAAATGAACACTCGAACAAAAACAATAAATGATAACTTGAAATCTACAAAAACCGAAACAGTACCATGTGGCGACAAACACTTACACGGAAACAAACACCCACAAACCAACAGTGAAACCCAGGCTACTGATGACACCTGCCTCTGATTGAGAACCATACTAGGCCGAAACAGAAAGCAAACATAGAAAAACAAACAGACTGCCCACCCCATCTCACGCCCTGACCATACTAAATAAAGACAAAACAAGGAAATAAGGTCAGAGCGTGACACTGATGCTCCAGATACTCAACTAGTCTCAAGATGGCCAGTTTTATAGCTTCTTTAATCAGCAAAACCGTTTTCAGCTGTGCTAACATTGCAAAAAGGATTTTCTCGTGATCAATTAGCCTTTTAAAATGATAAACTTGGATTAGCTTACATAATGTGCCATTGGAACACAGGAGTGATGGTTGCTGATAATAGGCCTCTGTACACCTAGGTAGATATTTCATAACAAATCTGCAATTTCCAGCTACAATAGTAATTTACAACATTAACAATGTCTACACTGTATTTCTGATCAATTTGATGTTATTTTAATGGACAAAGAAAGTGTAGTGTACGTACATATGATATGAAGTCATATTTAGTATATAATGTTGTTATTAGGGATCAATATTGATCATGTGTCTACAGTTGAGTTAAATGAATGATCCAGTACAATGTAATAACGATTAAACCAAAAATATGCACACTGACAAGCAATATAATACGAAGCTAAATGTTCAGTTTCTCTATACAATTTTTTAAACGTCTATACTCTGCACAACTTCATACAATTGTTATGAAAAATAATATGTCCTACAGTATCTGTCTTTCTTAGTGATGTAATCTGCAATCCTTCAATGCAGAACTCTAAGGATGGGTTTTTGAAATGTTTGACATTATTTAGACAAGTATCGCAAAATATGTAATTGAAGTCGGAAGTTTACATACAATTAGGTTGGAATTATTCAAACTTGTTTTTCAACCACTCCACAAATGTCTTGTTAACAAACTATAGTTCTGGCAAGTCGGTTAGGAGATCTACTTTGTGCATGACACAAGTAATCATGGGAAAATCTAATGAAATCAGCAAAGACCTCAGAAAAGAAATTGTAGACCTCCACAAGTCTGGTTCATCCTTGGGAGCAATTTTCAAATGCCTGAAGGTACGACGTTCATCTGTATAAACAATAGTATGCAAGTACAAACACCATGGGACCACGTGGCCGTCATACCGCTCAGGAAGGAGACGCGTTCTGTCTCCTAGAGATGTGAAATAGTTCAAAACAATCCCAGAACAACAGCAAAGGACCCTGTGAAGATGCTGGAGGAAACAGGTTCAAAGTATCTATATCCACTATGTCAACATAACCTAAAAGGCCGCTCAGCAAGGAAGAAGCCACTGCTCCAAAACCATTATAAAAAAGCCAGACTACGGTTTGCAACTGCACATGGGGACAAAGATCGTACTTTTTGGAGAAATGTCCTGGTCTGATGAAACAAAAATAGAACTGTTTGACCATTGTTATGTTTGGAGGAAAAAGGGGGAGGCCTGCAAGCCGAGGAACACCATCCCAACCGTGACGCACGGGGGTGGCAGCATCATCTTGTGGGGGTGCTTTGCTGCAGGAGGGACTGGTGCACTTCACAAAATAGATGGCATCAGGAATGAGAAAAATTATGTGGATATATTGAAGCAACATGTCAAGACATCAGTCAGGAAGTTAAAGCTTGGTCGCAAATGGGTCTTCCAAATGGACAATGACCCCAAGCATACTTCCAAAGTTGTGGCAAAATGGCTTAAGGACAACAAAGTCAAGGTATTGGAGTGGCCATTATAAAGCCCTGATCTCAATCCTATAGATAATTTGTGGGCAGAACTGAAAAAGCGTGTGCGAGCAAGGATTGGGCCAAAATTCACCCAACGTAGGAAGCTTGTGGAAGGCTACCCAAAACATTTGACTCAAGTTAAACAATTTAAAGGCAATGCTACAAAATACTAATTGAGTGTATGTAAACTTCGGACCCAATGGGAATGTGATGAAAGAAATAAAAGCTAAAAGAAATAATTCTCTCTACTATTATTCTGACATTTCACATTCTTAAAATAAAGTGGTGTTCCTAACTGACCTAAGACAGGGAATTTCTACTGGGATTAAATGTCAGGCATTGTGAAAAACTGAGTTTAAATGTATTTGGCTAAGGTGTATGTAAATATCCAACTTCAACTGTAATAGTTCTCAGACACCAGTTTGTCCCAAAATAGGTAGCTTCATTTTAAATGTATGTATTGGAGTTCCATATCCTTGCTTCAATACCTGCCAACCTTCACAAAAGGCTCGCTTTCTGCCCTGTCATGCTGTACTTGCCACATCTCAACTTTACTGCAATGCATAACAGATGAATATAGGAGAGATCATGTTGTGATGTAATTATCATCTATTGCTTCCTGTAATTGTATCAGGTCTCTTTTGAACAATAATCTCATGTTGAATGTCTGGAGCTGGGTCCTTTCACTGTTTATTGTTCTCCACTCTGGTAAAACACAATTGAATTGAAGACTGCACTATTGGATTTTTTGCTCTGTAGAATAAACTGAAATTGTATTTTTGCTGGAAATGATCAATACATCTTGCAGAGGGAAAGTAAGAAGACAGGCATAGAATAGAATAGACCCTGGGTATTGGAAGGGAGAGTTAGATAAAAAGCTGGAAGATAAAACGAGTGGATGGATAGAAGAGAAAGCTTTTTTAGACATTACAGTATGTTGAAGATATTTATTAACATAGAACATCACACAACCTGTATGTTTTCATATCTTTGTTTCCTAGTCTAGTTAGCAAACATCACATTACCTTTGGGTTGTACCCCCCCCCCCCTTTGGGTTGTACCGTGTCGGAGATCTTTGTGGGCTATACTCGGCCTTGTCTCAGGATGGTAAGTTGGTGGTTGTAGATTTCCCTCTAGTGGTGTGGGGGCTGTGCTTTGGCAAAGTGGGTGGGGTTATATCCTTCCTGTTTGGCCCTGTCCGGGGGTGTCCTCGGATGGGGCCACAGTGTCTCCTGACCCCTCCTGTCTCAGCCTCCAGTATTTATGCTGCAGTAGTTTATGTGTCGGGGGGCTAGGGTCAGTTTGTTTATCTGGAGTACTTCTCCTGTCCTATTCGGTGTCCTGTGTAAATCTAAGTGTGCGTTCTCTAATTCTCTCCTTCTCTCCTTCTTTCTCTCTCTCGGAGGACCTGAGCCCTAGAACCATGCCCCAGGACTACCTGACATGATGACTCCTTGCTGTCCCCAGTCCACCTGGCCATGCTGCTGCTCCAGTTTCAACTGGCCTGGGCCCTAGGACCATGTCCCAGGACTACCTGACATGAGGACTCCTTGCTGTCCCCAGTCCACCTGGCCATGCTCCTGCTCCAGTTTCAACTGTTCTGCCTTACTATTATTCAACCATGCTGGTCATTTATGAACATTTGAACATCTTGGCCACGTTCTGTTATAATCTCCACCCGTGGCCACCCCACATATGCTCTCTCTAATTCTCTCTTTCTTTCTCTCTCTCGGAGGACCTGAGCCCTAGGACCGTGCCCCAGGACTACCTGACATGATGGCTCCTTGCTGTCCCCAGTCCACCTGACTGTGCTGCTGCTCCAGTTTCAACTGTTCTGCCTTATTATTATTTGACCATGCTGGTCATTTATGAACATTTGAACATCTTGGTCATTTTCTGTTATAATCTCTACCCGGCACAGCCAGAAGAGGACTGGCCACCCCACATAGCCCGGTTCCTCTCTAGGTTTCTTCCTAGGTTTTGGCCTTTCTAGGGAGTTTTTCCTAGCCACCGTGCTTTTACACCTGCATTGTTTGCTGTTTGGGGTTTTAGGCTGGGTTTCTGTACAGCACTTTGAGATATCAGCTGATGTACGAAGGGCTATATAAATAAATTTGATTTGATTTGATTTGATTACCTATATGTTTTCATATCGGGTGGGGCTATGGTTGGGCTGAGGGCTCCAGCTCGAAATGGACAACAGCCATCAACCATTATTATGGGAAGCTCCATGGTTAGATTGGTGGAAGTCCGAGATACCCGTACACTTTGTTTTCCTGGAGCTAGGGTAGTTAGATTCACAGACTCTGTCACAGATTGGCAGTCTATCAGGCGATTGTTAAATCGGTGTGTAAAACTAGTTAAAAAAGCTCAATCGGATTATTATGTTAATTCACTATCTGAATGTACAGGGAACCCAGCTACATTTTGGGAAGCTGTTATGTCACTGAAGGATTGTGTCTCCTCTTCTCACCCCCAATAAATTCATTTAGATCCTGGCTCTATTACTGACAAAATTGATATCATTAATGCATTTAATCCCCATTTTATCTCTGTGGGCTATATACAGTATTTGAATATTATTCAAAACTAGCTCTTGAAAGAGTACTTTGGATGTTGAGGGTGAAAATCTATTGAATGATACTGTAAATGCCGGTCAATAATTTTATTTGGGGGAAATTCACTGATGAATAAGTCCTGGATGCTTTGCTAACATTAGACAAAACTTCCAAAGCATAGAAATCTGCATATGTGCTGCCATTCCATAAGGGTGGGAATACAAATGAACTTGTTAAGTATCACCCCATTTCAAGACAATCTTCTATAGCTAAGATTCTTGAATCTTTGGTTAATGTACAACTTTGTTCGTTTTATCTGATAATTGTATGCTTAATATAAACCAATCATGGTTTAGGCCTGGGCATAGCACTACCACAGCAACCACGCTAGTTGTTAACAATCTTGTCAATGCCTTGGATGCTACAACTAGCTGTGCTGCCTTGTTTATTGACCTGTCAAAGGTGTTTGACACTGTTGATCATTCTGTTTGGCTGAAGAAGTGATCAAAATAGTCTAGTTTGCAAACATCACAAAACCTGTACGTTTTCATATCTATGTTTCATAGTCTAGCTAGATAACGAGTGTAAATCCAGAGTTTCTGCACAATCACTGCCATCATTGGATGGAGAATTCGACTCAAAATGTAAACATAAAAACCCCCACTAACGCACATGTCAAAACAGTTGATATTGTAAGAGACACTCTTTCACTTTGTGGTTCTAGGTTTTGTTATGTTTTTGTGGGGGGGTTCATTCCAATACTGGACTTCGGCACAGTTGGAAAAACCTAAGCACAAATTAAAATATTGTTTTCTTGAAACACGCTATATGTTTCACCAACTGCTCTCTGGTCCTATTGGACTAAATATAGCAGCTATTTTTCCTAATACATTTTACAGCAACTTTATGGATGCTAAAAGAGCATTATCAATCCTCCATCTATCAAATAACCATCAGTTTGCAATACGTTTATTGGCTGCTGTACATCCATGCTGTCATAGCAGGAATCAGGAAGTTAGTCTGACATAACCATTAGGGAGAAGGAAGTGAAGGGAAGGAAGTGAAGGGACCTGGCATGCGTACAACACCCCTAACGCTCTGAACACTCCCGAATCCACCAACCGTCCATCCCTGCCTTCCTGAGTTACTTTTCATAATTATTGAATTACATTCCTCGTAACCCATTAAGCAGGACATTTTCTTCTTAACCACCTGCTCTTCTTCCTCCACCCCATTTTACACCATCAATCTTTCAGCATTACCGGACCCCTAAAAGCTTTCTGACTGGCCTATAATGGGGGACACCGGGGGGTCAGGGAGGGCTATAGGACAGGACTGTGTGCTCAGGAACTGTGATGCCTCAGCATTTGTGTTGGGGGTAAGGGAAGAGGGGATGGTGGGGTGAGAGGTGGGGCCACTCTGTCAGTCTGGGGTTCTGGGGGGGGGATTGTTGGAACAGGTCACTCACTGTGTGGCTGTGTGGACCCACGATGGGGACTACATAGTGTTGGGGGGCCGGGGGGGGTCAGTTGAGGAATGGATCATAGACCATTCTGTTATAATGATGACGTTGTCTTGTGCCTCAGGGCACTCACAGGGATGATGGGGACATTGACCCCCAATGTCTGGCTATGGCTGCAATAGACAGGGGGCAAAGCTGAAGGCATGGTGGTGCCACTGGAGCTATAACTTAACCTCTCTCACACACTCAGTTGAACTTCGAGGGGACGACTGAGGACACAGCTTTACTTTACTCTCTCCACAGTAACATCCATTGTAACTGCAGGAAGGTTGAGAACAGACAGTGTTTAGTCTAAATTTGTCAAATTGGGTGACAAATCAATGAACGACTGAACCAACATCAGTAAATGCTGTATGATGATGTTGTGATGTATAATGTGGTGTGTACTTTGTGGGCTGGTTTTAACATTTGTATTGTGGATGGATTGTGTGTGGTTTATCCTGTTACCCTGCTTGCAAACCAAATTTCCCTCTAGGGACAGTAAAAATGTATTGATTGATTATTCTCATACCAATATAAAGCTTGATTCAAAATGTAATATTAGTAAGATGAAGACTGCAGTGGTACATCAGTTGATTGATATGAACAATACTGACATGTTGGTATGCAATGGTCTTTTTTTCTCACCTACAAGCAATTTTTGGTCTGTGTTGAAACTTATCAGTAGAAGAACAGCAATCATCAAACATTCAAATGCATTTACAGAACATCCAATCATTGTGTTCCCTGTTTCTGACAATCAGTAAATACTACTGCACGAAATTCAAAATGCATGTACGCGGGTTGAGAAAACTGGAAGTGAATGTTAAAGTAGAAAATGGAGGTTTGTCTCTACACACATGACTAATGCCTGTTTGTCAGTATCCCTGCAGTCCAAATCTATAAGGCCAACAGATATGACTGTTCTCTCAACATCTGTTGTGTGTGTGTATATGTGCATGTTTGTGTGATCAATTGTGTGTGTTAGAGATGTTTATCAGTGTGTATGTATGCCTATGTGTACACATACGGAGGGCCTCTGCATACTGTGTTAGTGCTCATCACTCACCTCACTGCATGAACATCATTACCTAATGCTCATAACCCATTGTAGATTATTCATCTCTGAAAGCTCACACTGTTTTGCATAACACACACACACACACATACACTCACACATACACTCACACACACACACACACACACACACACACACACACACACACACACACACACACACACACACACACACACACACACACACACACACACACACACACACACACACACACACACACACACACACACACACACACACACACACACACACACGCACACACACGCACACACACGCACACACACGCACACACAGGTATGCAGATACACACAGGCACCGACACACATGCACGCACACACACAGGCAAGCACACACAGGCATGCACGCACATATAGCCTATCAATAGTCAAACACACACCATCAATACCCTTTCTCCTTTGATATCTCTCTCTATTACGCACGCACGCACACACACACACACACACACACACACACACACACACACACACACACACACACACACACACACACACACACACACACACACACACACACACACACACACACACACACACACACACACGCACACACACACACACACACACAGGTATGCAGATACACACAGGCACCGACACACATGCACGCACACACACAGGCAAGCACACACAGGCATGCACGCACATATAGCCTATCAATAGTCAAACACACACCATCAATACCCTTTCTCCTTTGATATCTCTCTCTATTACGCACGCACACACACACACACAAACAAACATACACACACCATATGAGATATGAACAACCTTAATAACACCTCCAACTTTTTCTCCCTTCTTCTCCTCCCTGTTTAAATCCACATCCCCTTTAACGTTTCCCTAATCAGATTATCTAATGGCTTTCCTTCTGCTGCTCGGAGACGCTCTGGCCAGACCTTGGAAAGGGAAGACACACGCGGGTGTGCTACTGCAGAGAGATGGAGGAAGCGGTGGAGGGGGTGAAGAGCTACATCCAGGCAGCAGCTCCACTTCAACCCTCCCTCCCCTCCTCTACTCCTCCCCCCACCCCCACCATCCTCCATCCTCTTCCCACCCCCACTTCAGCGAAATCTATAGGGAGGGAAGGCAGAGACAGGTGCATTTTCGACAAATCGAGTTAGCCAAGACATGCCACATCCAATTGGGCTAAATTGATGTGAGAGTTTGCGATGTCTGCCGTGGGTATTACAGCAAAGGTCAGTGTGCCGAGACAATGACATCAATCTGCCTCCACGTGGCCAACTAGTGCTCCGTCCCACATGATTCAGATTCAAGGGATAGAAGCACGTCGGTCACACAAACATGGACATAGGGGGAAGGAGAGGAAAGACAAATATGCGAGGGGAAATTGTGTTTATAGGCCTAATGGTGGGCAGGTATATTGAAGTCTCGATCCTTAGAGTATGACTACACCTCAATCTCATAATTGTATATATTCTGCTCTTTAAACTCCTGCACACTTGCTCCATGTTTTTATTGGATTTCCCATTTAAAGTAATCTGTGCAGTGTTTGTTTACATTTACTGTGTTAACTAAAAACACGTGTATTTTGGGTTCTGATTGGGTACGACAGTTGAACTAACTTCATTAGGCATAAGTTATACTCTTTAAGAAACAATGGGTACATATCATTAATTTCTAAATCGGAGAATTGATGTAGCACCTGCAGATTGCCACTTTAAACCACCTTTTTGGCACTGACCATATACAGGGTTGTCCCGCCAGTGTGCAAGAGTTTCATTTTTACAAAAGAATTCTATACGTTTTCAAGCACTTTGACTTTCAATTAGGTGTGAAAATATTTATATGATATACAGTTGAAGTCAGAGGTTTACATACACCTTAGCCAAATACATTTAAACTCAGTTTTCACAATTCCTGACATTTAAATCCTAGTAAAAAATCCCTGTCTTAGGTCAGTTAGGATCACCACTTTATTTTAAGAATGTGAAATGTCAGAATAATAGTAGAGAGAATGATTTATTTCAGCTTTTATTTCTTTCATCACATTCCCAGTGGGTCAGCAGTTTACATGAACTCAATTAGTATTTGGAAGCATTGCCTTTAAATTGTTTAACTTGGGTCAAAGATTTTGGATAGCCTTCCACAAGCTCCCCACAATACGTTGGGTGAATTTTGGCCCATTCCTCCTGACAGAGCTGGTGTAACTGAGTCAGGTTTGTAGACCTCCTCACTTGCACACACTTTTTCAGTTCTGCCAACAAATTTTCTATAGGATTGAGGTCAGGGCATTGTGATGGCCACTCCAATACCTTGACTTTGTTGTCCTTAAGCCATTTTGCCACAACTTTGGAAGTATGCTTGGGGTCATTGTCCATTTGGAAGACCCATTTGCGACCAAGCTTTAACTTCCTGACTGATGTCTTGAGATGTTGCTTCAATACATCCACATAATTTTCCTCATTCATGATGCCATCTATTTGTGAACTGCACCAGTCCCCCCTGCAGCAAAGCACCGCCACAGCATGATGCTGCCACCTCCGTGCTTCACAGTTGGGACGGTGTTCTTCGGCTTGCAAACCTCCCCCTTTTTCCTCCCAACATAACGATGGTCATTATAGCCAAACAGTTCTATTTTTGTTTCATCAGACCAGAGGACGTTTCTCCAAAAAGTACGATCTTTGCAGTTGCAAACCATAGTCTGGCTTTTTTATGGCGGTTTTGGAGCAGTGGCTTCATTTTACTAGGACTCATTTTACTGTGGATATAGATACATGTGTACCTGTTTCCTCCCGCATCTCCACAAGGTCCTTTGCTGTTGTTCTGGGATTGTTTTGAACTATTTCACACCAAAGTATGTTCATCTCGAGGAGACAGAACGCGTCTCCTTCCTGAGCGGTATGACAGCTACGTGGTGTTTATACTTGCGTACTATTGTTTATACAGATGAACATGGTACCTTCAGGCGTTTGGAAATTGCTCCAAAGGATGAACCAGACCTGTGGAGGTCTACAGTTTTTTTTCTGAGGTCTTGGCTGATTTCTTTTGATTTTCCCATGATGTCAGGCAATGAGGTACTGAGTTTGAAGATAGGCCTTGAAATACATCCACAGGTACACCTCCAATTGACTCAAATGATGTCAATTAGCCTATCAGAAGCTTCTAAAGCCAATACATAATGTTCTGGAATTTTCAAAGCTGTTTAAAAGGCACAGTCAACTTAGTGTATGTAAACTTCTGACCCACTGGAATTATGTGGTGAAATAATCTGTCTGTAAACAGTTGTTGGAAAAATTACTTGTATCATGCAAAGTAGATCTCCTAACCGACTTGCCAAAACTCTAGTTTGTTAACAAGAAAATTGTGGAGTGGTTGAAAAACGAGTTTTAATGACTCCAACCGAAGTGTATGTAAACTTCTGACTTCAACTGTATAGTTTGACGTTTTTGCAGGGCAGGCTGAAACTTGAATCAAAACCAACATGATTTCCTGAGCACGGTATCAGCAATGAATAAATAGCCTATCAATTTCCCCTAGCATATATAGTGGTGGTTTTGGGAGGTTTTTAGCATCCGTCCTCAGAAAATCTGATATGAATTTGCTGCAGGATTTTGTTTCATCATACTGCCACCTCTTCCCAGGGTCTGTAAATAGAGATTTCAGGCTATCGCTTCCACCCCACGTTAATTCAGAAAATATTTTTATTTTATTGCATTAGCTTTATTGCTACTCTTAGGCTTTGCTCTGTCTTCCGAGTGATACTTTATATCACCCCAGGGATATTGGTTTTCATTCTGTGGGTTGGTTAAATCTTAGACCAAGCGCTAGCCAAGCCAACATACAGTAGCTGAAGTCATATAAAAGCTGTTCATATGAGCTCCTACACAGGTCATAACGTGGGAGGTCATTGCGTTAATGGAAAAAATGCATGAGAGAACGTTTTTGAACACAACAACACACCAGGCTCCCGAGTGGCGCAGTGGTTTAAGACACTGCATCTCTGTATTAGAGGCATCACCACAGACCCTGGTTCAATTCCAGGCTGTATCACAAATGGCCATGATTGGGTGGCACACAATTGGCCTAGCATCGTCTGGGTTAGGGTTTGGCAGAGGTAGGCCGTCATTGTAAATAAGAAGTAGTTCTTAAAAGACTTGCCTAGTTAAATCAAATAACATTTAAAAGAAACATGTTTAGGTGAAGTAGCTACGGTATAAAAGTATGTGGACACCTGCTCTGAACATCTCAATCCAAAATCATGGGCATTAATATGGAGTTGGTCCCCCCCATTGCTGCTATAATAGCCTCCACTCTTCTGGGAAGGCATTCCACTAGATGTTGAAACGTCACTGCGGGGAATTTCTTCCATTCAGCCACAAAAGCATTAGTGAGGTTGGGCACTGATGTTGGGCGATTAGGCCTGGCTCCCTGTCGGCGTTCCATTTCATCCCAAAGGTGTTTGATGGGGTTGAGGTCAGCGCTCTGTGGCCAGTCAAGTTCTTCCACACCGATCTCGACAAACAATGGACTTCACTTTGTGCACGGGTGCACTGTTATGCTGAAACAGGAAAAAACATTCCCCTAAACTGTTGCCACAAAGTTGGAAGCACAGAATCATCTAGAATGTCATTGTATGCTGCAGTGTTAACATTTCCCTTCACTGGAGCTAAGGGGCCTAGCCCGAAACATGAAATACAACCCCAGACCATTATTCCCTTCCACCAAAATATTTACAGTTAGCACTATGCATTCAAGCAGGTAGCGTTCTCCTGGCATCCGCCAAACCCAGATCCATATGTCGGCCTTCCAGATGGTAGAGCATAATTAATCACTCCATAGAACGCGTTTCCACTGCTCCAGAGTCCAATGGCGGTGGGCTTTACACTACTCCAGCCGACACTTGGCATTGCTCATGGTGATCTTAGGCTTGTGTGCGGCTGCACAGCCATGGAAATCCATTTCATAAAGCTCCCGACTAACAGTTATTGTGCTGATGTTGCTTCCAGAGGCAGTTTGGAACTTGCTAGTGAGTGTTGCAACCAAGGACAGAATATTTTTACAAGCTACATGCTTCAGCACTCGGTGGTCCCATTCTACAAGCCTATGTGGCCTACTACTTTGCGGCTGAGTTGTTGTTGCTCCTAGATGTTTCCACTTCACAATAACAGCACTTACAGTTGACCTGGACTGTTCTAGCAGGGCAAAGATTTGACAAACTGACTTGTTGGAAAGGTGGCATCCTATGACAGTGCCACGTTGAAAGTTACTGAGCTCTTCAGCACGGGCCATTCTACTGCCAATGTTTGTCTATTGAGATTGCAACAATGGGTGTGGCTGAAATAGCCAAGCCCACTCATTTGAAGTGGGTGTCCACATACCTTCGGCCATGTATTGTATAAAAGATCCTATGTATTCTATAGTTTGAGCTATAATAGATCAAAACTCTCCTGTAATTGCAAAACCAGTTGGATAAGAAATCTATTTTGCCTGCACTATTGTGCTTACTCAACAAATTGTCTCGGTGTATAGGACAAGGTGAATACCAAACAGTAGAAGCCGGTTCTGGAAACACCTGTGTATTCTGGATTTGGTTCCATAATGATTTTAAATCAATACCTTGTCTATTTATTCTCTGAAGTGGACTTTCTGTGAGCAAAAGTTGGATGGGTATATCTGAACAACACCAGATATAAGATAACCTCTGTCTTCTTTAAGTATATTCTTTGGAAATGTTCCTCAATTAACAAGATGAGTGGACCCAGTACTCACCCCTGTGGAATCCCAAGCCAGATGGTTGGCCGAGAGGCAATTTACTCTCACTTACCAGTGAGAGTCGTGCCTGATGCATAAACATAATCTCCGATACACCAATTCATCATCAGATAGCTTGGGGATTCTGGGTGTGTTCTGATCAAATTTGCATCCTATGATGATGAGAGGCATGTTGGTTTCGCTTCAGAAAACTGCACATCCAGCAATTTGTCACACACGTCACACTATCTCATGGGAGGCTGGGAGAGGGAAGTACAGGAGCGTTTTCTGCTTACTGAGAGGGGCCTTCTGGGAACAGGAAGTGAATCAGCTGCTCAGCCAGGCAGACTGCATCCGATTGGTCCATCTGGCTATTCTTTAAGGATTACATCCAATCAAATTAGCGTTGATTGATCAACAGGCACTACGATTGGCTGGCGGCTGTGGGAATTGAAGGCACTATTCAATCAAAACAAATCATAATTGGGTTAAGGATACATTTTTTAAACAACAGTGAGAAAATGTGGATATTAATATGCAGTAGAATTTATTCTGGTTCAAACTATATTGTTTTATTGAGTATGAACCTGAACCTGCAGTGCAAGAAACATGTGGTTTGGGACTTATCCTGGAAACCCAGTTTGTGTTTTTTGGGGAGTGATGCCTCAGCTGAGGTTTTGAGTTCCAGAATGTAGTTAAGGTTAAATGAAGTGGAAATAAATAAACGCACTAGAAGATTACAGTATTTTAGGTGATAGACTAGATAGGTTACCCAGTCAAGCCTCTTTGTGAAAATAGATACCTTCTGCAGATACCTTAGATTCAACAATTTAGCAATATCAGTAGAAGAACAACAATTTAGCAATATAACAATTTAGCAATTTAGCAAGTTAATTACCAATATAAATGAAAGCAATTTGTGGAATGTGGAATATAAGACAAATTTGTTGAATATATTATTGTAATAAATTCAACATTTGGCCCTATAGCAACATCCGAAAAACATGTGCATGACATATTGTACGAGTTGCAGAATGTGAATAGATATAATTTTTATTCAAGAATTATGTTATTATGACTAATTATGAATTATGAATTATGTTGAATTATGTTGGATATTATAGCCTGACTAATTAATTATATTAACATTTTCCTCTTTTGGGCTAATTTTGAATTATTTATAATGATTCATTCATAAGGGGCCAGTATAATAATTAGCCTAAAGGGATGTCTCATACAAACCTAACTGTAATGCAGAAGTTACAAGTTAAGCCATCAAACCTGAAAAGAATGAAAACAAAGAGGTCTACTGCTTGAGGCGAGACAAATGGGTAAGCTTTTGTGATGCATGGCAGGTGTTTACATGTGTGTATCTTTGGAATAGTTATAATAGCAAAGCAAAAAACATTACAATGCACTGGGATACAATAATCAATATAATTTCACAATGACCTTGACGTTTTATGATGGATTGGAAGAGTCGGTTTACTGTAATTGCCGCTCCCCTTGACGCCCCAGCAGTCAGCGCGACATCCGCTCTCTCATAGGCCAATTTTTGTTTTTAACATTAAAAAGCGCTCCATCATTCTCGATGCAGTGCCCTGTCGCCCTAGACGGCCATTAATCGCTTAATTCCAGTAAACCTACGTGTACACAATGGCCCGCTGTCTCTTGCTAATGCATGTGTGATTAAGCTTTTAGCCCGACCACAGGGCGATATTAGCCAGCAGGTCTTTGCCTTGTATTGAGCCCCAAATGCCTTCAGGGGGCCGGGGGAGGAACGCGCTGGGATTCGGGGGGATAGTTAATGACACTGACCCTCACTTCACCAACAGCCATTCAATTCAACAATAATAACGCTCCACGCAGCTGATTTATGAGACTGGAGCTAATAATTGTCAATTGCTAATGTGGGGGGAATAATGCCAGTATAGTCTATGCTAAATAAAATATGCCCTCTCCTTGCCCGCCCCTGCCTGACACATGACGACCCCACCCGGCTACTTAGGGGAGAAATAAACAGACAGCTAGGATTTGACAGCTTGAGTTGAAGTAGTTCCCAAAAGTACATTTGGGGTTTACATGTGAAAAACGTTGAACAAACACACAGGATATATGCGTAAAATGCGTGAAATAAATTGGTAGGCTAAATTGGTAGGCTATCAAATACATTATATTTGTTTTTATAAAATAAATAAAACAAACAAATAGGCCAAAATAGATGAATGCATCTTATCATAAAACCGTGGAATATATTTTATATTTCCCGATTTTATCTCATGGAGTAGGCATGCAGTCATATCCGCCAAACCGCGATAAATTAACAAGTAAACAATGTCTCGAGGAGGGGAGGATTCACTAAGTTTATTTACAGATGGAAATCGCATGAAGGCCATTGACCAATGTTAAACAGAACGAGATGAAATGATGACAAGGGACTCCGATAAGAATTTAATACCATCTAATTTTGGACGAGTTTATTAATCAAATTCTTGAACACTGGCAAGAGATTTAATGATCACATCTTTTCATAATCTTATTTCAAGCCGGACGATGGCATTCCTCTCCGTTAATGTCGATTTAGAGGTTGGAGTAATTTAGTAATTGATTCTTATCCTAGCTCTCGCTCGTGCCTGGGCCGCGTTTGAGGGCAATGTATTTGCTAATCTTATCCTGTGGAATAAGATGTTTATGCTAGTCTAGTCGCTGGTCTCTTAGTCACGTGGGCCTCATATGCAGAGGAGCAACCCGGGGAGGGCAGACAGACCACAAGCCTTCGACCCAGGCAAGTGGCCGTCAGTCAGCCAAAGCTTGACTCTGGAAGATGTGGATAACCTCATAGAGAATATTATATGCTATATCTTGCAATTGGATCATATAAACTTGCTTTGATCAACTCACGAACGAAGATGGCTGATTGATGCTCAACATAATCATCACTATTATCATCACCACACACTATTATCGTCATCAACATATCCTATATTTCACCATATCGTCATCACTATGCATCATGCCTCCCACAACTAATTGCAAAATAACAATAGTTATCAAAATACCAGGTTACTTTGGTATTTTATTAGGATCGCCAGTTGCTGTTGCGAAAGCAGCAGCTACTCTTCGACGACAAAGTGCCCACCCTGTTCTTGTCTTCATTACAGTACACCACACGTTTTTGTGTGTGTGAAACTCTTCGAGCATATATCGAAAAAGCGGGCCCGCGCTCTTCTAATCGAATGTATCTCTTCCCCAGATGTCACTTTTCATCTGTGCAAGTGGAAACGTGATAAGCCTAGTGACGTGCCACAGATCCTTTTTCGCAGGAACATCCTAAAATCACATTCTTACATCAGCATCTTCGTCGCAGTCTCTTGACTTGTAGGCCTATAAAAACATTATTTTGACATTGGAAATAATGTCAGTTCAGATGTTGTGTCTATGGATGTAGGACATAAAGGGGGGAAATAGTCTAATAAGGAATTCTGATGTGCCAAATATTTTCCATATTGCTATAGATTTGCTATCGAAAAACATTCACATATTAATTCAATTCGCCCATAATTCCTTTATTATACGAAATTAGTGTGATTGCTACATTTTGCACTTGAAAAATACCACAAGCCTCCACGGGCACTACATTGCACAGTGGTAAAATTGTAAACAATTCTGAGCCCATATCCTTTTATTTGATCTTTGGTGCTGTGCGTTTTCTTTTCCCTTAGCACTTGAGTATATGCCTTTCTAATCTCAATATCAAATTGAGATATCAGACGAAATTGTCAGGAGAACAAGCCAAATGAATATTTTATGTTTTGTCATCAACATTGCCTTAGGGTTGTGATTCGACCCCTCCTCAAACACATACGCCCTTATTAATAACCGTTTTGATAGCGGTACGTTTTCCTCAGCCGGAGTAAGACATTATGTTCAATGTGACAGAGGTTCCTCCCATCCCAATGTCTACATCCCCCTCTGTGTTTCCCCTTTTTGTGAGTGTGATACCTCCAATCCATCCACAGACAATGGCATTTTGTTCCTCTTTTTTGTCCTCCTGTCGACCCGCATTCCCATATCGCTGAGCAACGATAGCGCACACTAAAAGGAGAGGAGTTCCTTCTCCGCCTTTTAAATGTCTCCGGCTATTGTGTGGCACTTGCAAATGAAAATGTAGGGTCTCGCACGCATCGCATTTGTCCTGATTTATTTAAGTGATAGCATATGGTCGCTGCTATTTATGTGTCGTTGGGTCACAAATGAACCGCAGGTTCACTTTTATTAAATAGCCATTAAGATACTGTAAATCACGGATTCCATGCACTTGTGATATTTGTTTTCAGATGGTGCTTAATTTCAAGTGGGAGATCATATATTGACTTGTTAGCATCAGCCACTTCGAATCTTATTTAATTTAGTTACGGCCTATTTGAAAACGTGTGTGTAGCCTATAGCCCTGTGTGTGTGTATAGGCCGGTGTGTGTGTGCCTGTGGGTGTGTCTTACAAATGTCGTGAGGACGGGCTTAACATTCTCTAATCAAAATATCAAAGGTTTTAACTCTGACATTTAATTCCGCCCAACAGATTTGGAAACCAGTTGATAGAATAAAGGGAGACGTTGAAAATATAAAGGAGGGCGTTTCAGTGGTTGGTGGACTATGGTGGACTATAGGCCGGTCGAATAAAGAGCCGTTTGAATGAGAGAAACGGATGGCAAAAGCTATAATTCTATTTGCCTCGGCAAAATATCAGAAAGGACTTCTCGGTTCTTTGTCAGCTATTAGATTAATTCATAGAGATGGCTTCTTTTGCGGTGCCAGACGCGTGGAGGGAGGCCGGTGAACCAGTTGGTCTTTGGTTTCAATAATCAAATTAACCATTTGGTAGGCTACAACTTTTAGTCACAACTCTCTTGTAGAATGAAAAAGAAAGAGTGAAAAAGAAACCATTTACATAAAAGGGTCTAGGTTGTGTCAAGAAAGAATTCACGTTTTCTTGTCGTTCATCATTGAATGAGTAACGCGTAAAGAACAGAGGGAAAGACACTGAAACGCTTCAGCAATTGTGGAAAAATAATAATCGATCGCATAGGACTTTATTAGCATAACATCTTCAATGTTATACTCATTTTTGTTGTTCAATGCATCTTTCATCTCCTCTTTTGAACTTCAGAAAGAAATGCATGGGCCTACTTTCTTTTCTAGAGACACCAACAAAGGGTCAAACGGTAGTTATTTGACTTTTTGTTGCTAAGTCTTTCTGACTCCTTTGTCCGTTTATTTCAAGGAATGAAAGATCCATTTTGGCCGATGCCTTCATTTAATTTTCATGGTAAAAAAAAAACGGAGATAAATACTTTGAATGATAGTCTAACCCTAAAATTGACAATCTTATTGGCGCTCTTTTGAGTTGACTAACCCTATATATATATATATATATATGTGCAACATGTCAATTTATTTTTCATAGCCTCGCAGCGAACATCCATTTCAATTGATGCGGAAAATATAATTGTCCCTAGACAGACACAATTTTGATACACTCCCGTTAGATACTATATCAGTGGAAGAAAAATAAACATTGCGCAACAAATTAAATGTTGCTACACAGATTTTTTTTTTTAGAAAGGCAAGAATGCGTTTTGAGAAATAGTGTGTGGACTAAACAGAAACGTCGACATGCGGCTCTTGATCCAATGATAGAAAAACAGGATCAGGTAAACACCTTACCAATTACAAATTAGCCTTATATCAGCCTAAAAGGTCCGATGACTTGCTCACGACTTAGTTACTTTCATTAGAAATAAGCTATTGGCTAAATGAAGAGAATATTTAATGCAATAAAACGAATTACACCCCCACCCCCTCCCTACAAATAAAACGTATTCTGTGGCTTTACCTTACGGAATTGAAATAATATATCATAATTGTTCTATAGGAATATCCTATACCCATCCATTATCTCCTATAGAAATAGCCTATATCCAATCATGTGCATTTAAAACATGTAACATTACAGGCCTACCATTCTGGTTTTAATTTCGACTGCTTTCATTTAACAAAAGCAAGAGACATTAACGTCGGCAGGGTTAGACGATGGAAGGGTTAGGATTAGGGTTAGACGATGGAAGGGTTAGGATTAGGGTTAGAGGTGGAAGGGTTAGGATTAGGGTTGGACGTGGAAGGGTTAGGATTAGGGTTAGAGGTGGAAGGGTTAGGATTAGGGTTGGACGATGGAAGGGTTAGGATTAGGGTTAGAGGTGGAAGGGTTAGGATTAGGGTTAGGATTAGGGTTGGGTGGAAGGGTTAGGAAGGGTTAGGATTAGGGACGGTGGAAGGGTTAGGATTAGGGTTGGACGATGGAAGGGTTAGGATTAGGGTTGGACGGTGGAAGGGTTGGAAGGGTTGGACGGTGGAAGGGTTAGGATTAGGGTTGGACGGTGGAAGGGTTAGGATTAGGGTTGGACGATGGAAGGGTTAGGATTAGGGTTGGACGGTGGAAGGGTTAGGATTAGGGTTGGACGGTGGAAGGGTTAGGATTAGGGTTAGACGAGGGTGAAAGGGTTAGGGGGTTGGAGGATTAGGATTAGGGTTGACGATGGAAGGGTTAGGATTAGGGTTGGACGATGGAAGGGTTAGGATTAGGGTTGGACGTTGGAAGGGTTAGGATTAGGATTAAGGGTTAGGATTAGGGTTGGACGGTGGAAGGGTTAGGATTAGGGTTGGACGGTGGAAGGGTTAGGATTAGGGTTGGACGGTGGAAGGGTTAGGATTAGGGTTGGACGGTGGAAGGGTTAGGATTAGGGTTGGACGGTGGAAGGGTTAGGATTAGGGTTAGGATTAGGGTTAGGATTAGGGTTGGAAGGGTTAGGATTAGGGTTGACGATGGAAGGGTTAGGATTAGGGTTGGACGATGGAAGGGTTAGGATTAGGGTTAGGAAGGGTTAGGATTAGGGTTGGACGATTAGGGTTGGAAGGGTTAGGATTAGGGTTAGGATTAGGATTAGGGTTGGACGGTGGAAGGGTTAGGATTAGGGTTGGACGGTGGAAGGGTTAGGATTAGGGTTGGACGATGGAAGGGTTAGGATTAGGGTTGGACGGTGGAAGGGTTAGGATTAGGGTTGGACGGTGGAAGGGTTAGGATTAGGGTTGGACGATGGAAGGGTTAGGATTAGGGTTGGACGGTGGAAGGGTTAGGATTAGGGTTGGACGGTGGAAGGGTTAGGATTAGGGTTGGACGGTGGAAGGGTTAGGATTAGGGTTGGACGGTGGAAGGGTTAGGATTAGGGTTAGACGATGGAAGGGTTAGGATTAGGGTTGGACGGTGGAAGGGTTAGGATTAGGGTTGGACGGTGGAAGGATTAGGTTAGGATTAGGGTTGGAAGGGTTAGGATTAGGCAGGAAGGGTTAGGATTAGGGTTGGACGGTGGAAGGGTTAGGATTAGGGTTGGACGGTGGAAGGGTTAGGATTAGGGTTGGACGAGGGTTAGGATTAGGGTTGGACGGTGGAGGGTTAGGATTAGGGTTGGACGGTGGAAGGGTTAGGATTAGGGTTGGACGGTGGAAGGGTTAGGATTAGGGTTGGACGGTGGAAGGGTTAGGATTAGGGTTGGACGGTGGAAGGGTTAGGATTAGGGTTGGACGGTGGAAGGGTTAGGATTAGGGTTGGACGGTGGAAGGGTTAGGATTAGGGTTGGACGGTGGAAGGGTTAGGATTAGGGTTGGAAGGGTTAGGATTAGGGTTGGACGGTGGAAGGGTTAGGATTAGGGTTGGACGGAAGTGGAAGGGTTAGGATTAGGGTTAGGATTAGGGTTGGACGGTGGAAGGGTTAGGATTAGGGTTGGACGGTGGAAGGGTTAGGATTAGGGTTGGACGGTGGAAGGGTTAGGATTAGGGTTGGACGGTGGAAGGGTTAGGATTAGGGTTGGACGGTGGCAGGGCAAAATAACAACAATAGCCCAATAATAGTAGTAACAATAATAATAATAATATATTTTTTTAAATACAATCCACCCTTCTGTAATAATGTTACATCATGCGTAATGATCCGCACTTCAAGCCAAGAAAGAGTGCAAAGGCAAAAAGAGAGAGGGAATACTATCAGAAATTCTGCCTAAGGTATACTGTTGGTTAAAAGGCTTAAAAGCTTGTGGAAAATTGGATCAGGGAGAATCGTCACCCAACTTTCATTATTTCCAAGTGGTGTGATTGAATTAAAGAGCAAGACGGTGGTTAGAGAGGAGGGTGGATGGCGCGCGGGGAGGGGGGGGCTTGGCGCATAATGGTGTGGTATTAAATTCTAATTAGAGATGCAGGGGATCAATGATAGGGAGGTTGGACAGTGCGGGCCCCCAGTGCCAGCCCAATAGACTGATGAGTTATTGTCATGTAAAAGCGCTAGCAATAAGACCAAACGCTTTGCCATTGTCCAAGAGGAAAGAGCCAAGTTTATTATGAGGACTATATGCTCTAGAGACCTGAGGCTAGGCGGCTCTTAGAGGGCTTTTCATAAAACAGGGCGAAGCTCCTATAAAGGAGGCCAGTTTTGGAGCAGGCGCCGAGCAGTGCACATCTACCCACGGTCTAGCCTCTTTCCAAAACAGTCAAATCCAAGCAAGTCAATTCTCCCCATCTCATCTCGCGTCATTATCATTGTTTTTGTAATCAAATTTGAGGTTTCGATTTTTTTCCCCTTTGAAGTGCTGCTTTCTTTATCCACTGAGCCTTTTCAAATGTATAAAATGGAGTATTCTTACCTAAATTCCTCTGCCTACGAATCATGTATGGCCGGGATGGACACATCGAGTTTGGCATCAGCCTATGCGGACTTCAGCTCGTGCAGTCAAGCCAGTGGGTTTCAGTACAATCCGATCAGGACCACGTTTGGGGCTACCTCCGGCTGCCCGTCTCTTACGCCGGGTTCTTGCAGTCTGGGGACACTGCGGGACCACCAAAGCAGCCCATACGCCGCAGGTAAGCAACCGCCAACTTTATTCACCACTCCCCGGTCTCTACCCGGGTATATAGGACGCCTTGATTGCATTTGAAAATGGAAATGTGTTTAGTATTTACCAAACGAAATTTGCTTACACAAATGAAAGAATTTATCACGTTAGAAGCGATTGCAGGCAAGCGGTAATTCAGTTATGGGGTTACACTATCCCAGTCACACCCAAACCGCCAACAACATTATCTTAAGCTGCCAAAATGATAGGCATAATTTATTTACTTTGCGATGAGATATAAAGCTTCAAATAATTAGATAACCAAAGATCTAAGCTCATTATTGACACATAATTGGAGTTACAGTAGCAACAACCGGTACGGATGGCAACATTATGACAAGTTTCCAAACTTGAACCCCAATATCAAAGCAAAAATGTGTTTATCATTAGTTAACCACATTACAGTACACCGCTGGTCTCATTTGAACACTAATCCACAAGTATTCTAACATATTATAGAATATAATAACATCATAACTCGATTTCCAACATAATCATTCTTAATTCGGATAGATTTTTATGTGACAACTTTGTTAATATTACTCTACAGCTTTTGCAAATACGTTTAACGTTTACATTTTATTCCCACAGTTCCTTACAAACTCTTTACGGATCATGGCGGACTGAACGAGAAAAGAAAGCAGAGGCGCATTCGGACCACTTTTACCAGCGCACAGCTCAAGGAGCTGGAGAGGGTTTTTGCTGAGACCCACTATCCAGATATCTACACACGTGAAGAGCTGGCGCTCAAAATCGATTTGACTGAAGCCAGAGTGCAGGTAGGCTATGCTATCACCTCGTCAAAGTGTACCGTCTTTTCCAAACTCGAGTCATTAAGAACAAGGTTCCCTACTAATATTGTGGGGTTTTAAAACAATTATATGGTTTAAAAATACTTTCAAAAACATTAGGCCCATACAGAACTCATAGGCTTACACTGTTGTTTGATTATGTGTGAATAATTACACGAGAGTTGTTTTCCGACGGTCAATGTCTAATATTGACAGCACGACTAGTTTCAGTCATTTACACATACAGTAGGACTATTTAGTCTAATGAACCCGTTTTTCATTTTCTAGGTGTGGTTCCAAAACCGACGCGCCAAATTCCGTAAGCAAGAGCGCGCGGCCGCTGCTGCCGCTGCCGCTGCCAAGAACGGCTCCGGGAAGAAGTCGGACTCTAGGGAAGAAGACAGTAAAGAGGCCAAATCTACCGACCCTGACAGCACGGGAGGACCGGGGCCCAACTCTGTCCCAACCTCTAACTGCGGTGGGCCCAGTCCAACCGGTGGCCAGGTCAACGTTTCCAGCGGAAACGGACAAGTGGACCAAGTGAAGACGTCGGTGGCTCCCGGCATGTGTGGAAACACACCGAGTCAAGGCTGGGCTTCTGCACCAGGTACCATCACTTCCATCCCGGACTCATTGGGTGGACCGTTCGCCAGCGTACTGTCCTCTTTGCAAAGACAGAACGGAGCCAAAGCTACATTAGTAAAGACCAGCATGTTCTAATACAGCGGAGACCCACTGACAAAATCAAACAGGTGACTGAGGAGTGTTGAGTCGTGAAATGAGGGATGTTACAAAAAAGACTGAAGGACACTGATAGGCCTATCATAACCGCAGTTGTAAAAAGATGAAGATGACTACTTTAATTTTTTTGCCTCAGTCCATCCTTTTCGGTTATCGTCCAGTATTATGGTCATTCTGCACTTATTGCGGTCTGGTTCAAGTAACCACAAACTGCTGTGAGTCATAAGCAGTGTCCCATCATACGACCAGATGTCATCAAAATGTCAGACACTGTACAACTGCTTGTTTTGTTTAAGTAGCCAACATTCTGACTTGAATGAAGATCTTCGATATATGGAATGTCTCTGTTGATTATCGAACGAGAGACTATTTTGTTCATTTCCTGATGCAACTTGCTAAGTGTAAGTAGCCTATACACCACTGTTTCAGGGCTCGTGAAGAATTTCGTTTATTTCAATTGTTGACATCAAATGAACACCCTTATTTCTTCAAAAAAGGCACAAAGTACAAAAGTTCACTGTTAACAGGAATATGTAATTGTATTGTGAGTCTTTCTACAGCTGTGTTTTTGTGGCTCAATTGTATAGTGTTAATATGTATTATTGTATCTATCCTATAGTTGACCATAGGCACATACTCCCCAGTCCCTTTAGAATCACGAAGTCTTTTTGACGTTTTACAAAGTTACCACTGGCGAATTTATTTTGGGTAAAAAAAAGGGAATGTATGCAAACAGTGTTATTTCACTATTATTTGCATGTCTTTTTTGTCCGATTTTATAATAATTTCCCCCCATTTTGTGAGCATAATGTAACAATTTTTGTCCAGGATTTGAAAGTTATTTATATGTAGGTAATGAATGCTTATATTTAAGGAAATATTTCTACATGTGCACATAGTTTTCCAGGTGTACCATTGAAATGGTTGTTGATAAAAATAATCAAAGTTGTTTGTCATGTTTGTCTTTGTTGATCTTTAGACAAAAAGGTACAAACGCGCTAAGCTACCATTCTGCATGCATTAGATGTAAAACTGTTAACCAAATTCGCACAAATTACTATTCTCTTCTGATTCCCCAATCCATGTCAGATTTGGTTCTCAGAAGTGTATCACATTGTTTAAAAGGTATTGTCATGGATTCTATAATGTATTACTATGTACCTCTATTATACAAGTCACCTACACCGAGACACCTTTTTAGGTAATTTACTTCAGCACCATGGATAGCGGCTTGCGACAGAACGCAGGCTATGGGATCAGGGTTACTTTCACAAAGGGCTGACTGTTCAGCAGTAATCCCATCGAAACAGTCGTGGTTAGCCTTTCCCATTGTCTGCCTGCCTTTAGCTGGCTAAATCCAGACAAAAATACTGCCTTTTTGCTTTCATCCTCGTCGCAGCAAAAAGGCATAGGGCCGAATTGAGCCGAGTTGACTACATGCAGGTGCCCCACATTATTTCATTTTCTTTTAACAACAGAAAGACACGGACAAGCTCATTCATTCATTTGTTACATTTGATTTATAAACATACAGTATGCTATAAAGCCAATGCTTTTGAACATCACATTTAATTTCTTCGGGTAATGTTCAGGTGAATATTACAATAAATACAGAACTTAGACGTAAAGTATAATTCCCAAACTATTCATCCAGCTAAGACGGTATCGATATTTCTGACACAAAGACGCCCCCCTGCAGAGTATCAGCTGAGATGTATTAATTTCCTAAGTAAAAGTAAAAAGACAATCAGATCTGAAGCCTAAAAATATGGTAGGACAATATCAGAAAAATAAACTCAGACGAAACAGGGAAAGTTGTAAGCTACAAGTTGAGAATGGATCATATGTCTGACAGAGTAGGCAATGGATTTATTTCAAGATAGCATTTGGACATACATTATATCCACCACTGGTAACCTATAGAGCGATTTCAGTGCCAACAGACATTTTTATTTGAATTCCATTATTTTGAATTTGTAATGAATGAATTGAATCACTGAATTCATAAATGTAACTTATGGTAAGTATTGCATTCATTGTCTGTGAATCAAGTTTACAAACAATCATTTCAATTGAATCAAAGTTTCATATATTCAACTTCAGCTCTCTAAATTCAGATTCAAAACCTGAGACAACATCCTGGTACTTTGCCAACCAGGAAGGTAGAGAACAGATAATCAAATGCTCACTCTGTAAAACATAAACTTCATGCAGTTTCTGAAGCCAACGTGACATGTTGAATTTATTTTCTTCCTATGAATTTAGCGGCAACTTTCGAACCGTCTTGGCTATGAGCTATCATGACCCCATTCCTGAAAGCAAAGACTCTCTGGAGCCTTCTGTTCCCTTCTATGATGACAACAATCGGAGTTAGAAGAGAGTCACAAAAAACACAATTTGGCCCCCATAAGAATATAGGTGAATAGTCCTGCCATAGCCCTTCTAAGGATAGCCTTTCCACTCCCTATTAAATCTTGCTCTTGTGACTGAGTGGGTTTGAACAAGGTCTCCTACATGTCACAAGACTATGTTAGCCCAATTAGCTAAAGCTGAATTCAACGATTACAAATTCAAAAGTATTACAATCAAATTCAAAATCCTAAAACAAATTCGAAATTATTAAATTCAAATACAATTTCTGTTGGCAGTGAAATTGCTCCATAGTAGCCTATAATTTCACAATTGGCGTTCAAACTGCTGGCACTGGTCTTTAGCAGCCAAATGTTAATCAAGTGCACCTGCTGGTAAGAACATTTTAGCCATAATTTCACAACGCAACAAGTATGCTTAATTTATATTTTTGTTGTTGAAAATGGGTTTCTATTGCTGACCAAAATCGTCATCACTGTCAACAGGGCATAGAGAGGCCCATATAGTCATTATAATGTCAAAACATTCGGATACACAATCAAATAAAAAATCAATGGTCATCCTATTTTTTGTTGGGAAAGGCTGCTATTAAATATGTCAACCATATATCCTAGATATATTTTAGATTCCGTTTTGAAACTGGAAAGACACTGCAAATCATGAAATCATGAGAAAACAAGGTTTGGTAGACTGTGACATGAGTAAAAAAATAAAGGGGAATATCAACTAATCAAATTGGTGGGGTGATTTTGGACAAAAATCTCCCATCCTACCCCATCACACTTAAAGGAAAACTCCATCCAAAAACGAAACTTTGGCATTTGTTTCATTAGTCTATTGTTGATATAGTCTCAAAATGTTTTGCTTGTTAGCAAATAAGTTGTAAAAGACATGTAACATACACAATACAGAAATAATCCCTATATGATGCCTATTTCTGATTTCTGTATTTTAAGTGATATTCTTGATCATGTTTTTCTTGTCAATAAACAAGTTGAGACTATATCATCAATGGACTAATGAAATAAATACCAAAATACAGTTTTTGGGTGAAGTTTTCCTTTAAGTGGACATCATCTTTGGGTTCCTTTCCCTTGAGTGTGCAATCACCTGTTTACCTAAGGCACGTTTCATGACATTCCAAGCCTGAAATTCCTAAAGAGAACCGGTTAAGAGTTTACGGAATGGTTTAGTACAGTAGCATGAATCCATGACGGTTGGTTACCTCCACAATCAGTTTACATGCATCAGTTCGCGTTATTGCTTTGAAATCAAGTACATCTAACTTTGTGAGCAGACATTTTTTTTGAGCAAAGAAAGAGAGAAAAGGATAACGTTGTCAGGCCGACGTGCAAAGTTACTGTAATGTATGTAGGCCTATAGCCTAGTGACAGCACAGTATTTTTTTGTATCCAGTAGGCTACTAAAGCAATACGGAAGAAATAAACGATAAGACAGTGTTGGAGCTGCCTGGAAAGAAGATAGTTAGCTAAACAATTTAACTTTCAGAATTTAAACCAGAGTTTGAGTTAATTGTGGTTTAAGTAAAAATCGGGAGGAACAAAGCAGGCTTTTCTAAGCCTTTAGTTGACCACCGAGAAAAACTCCTACAGATCTCAAGTTGGCAAAATGGAATACACTTCTATTACTTGAAACTTTTATTGGAAATCATGACAAACTTCTCTAGCAACCAAATTAGAAGCTTAAGTTACAAACTAAAGACTAATAAGGCCTATCTAACAACCTGGATACCAGAGAATAATTCCAATTCAAATAAAGGGTATACTATACAAACAAATATTTTGTCTAAGTGCCAAATTTGTTGGTTGGACTTCATTGCATTAATGTTTTCATGAGTTTCCTATACTGATTTGAAGTGATGGAGGCTGTTATACTGTATACACCATATTTACAGTATCAGAGCTCAGATTCAAAATGGCCACCATCCTCTCGAGGGCTTGTGGGTGCATATGGATACGAGGAAGTGAGAACCTCTGAGCTGTGATCATACAGAGCCAATAGAATCAATAGGCTGACTATGATCAGTCAGACTAATATTCTATGTACACACAACTTTCCAATGTCAGGCATTATTTGGACCATTTCAATAAACCCGATAGGATGTGATTTGCAGACATTGCGAAAATCCCCACATAGGCATTGACAGACTAGACACATTCCACACATGTTGATTATATGGAGAAGTAGGAAGAAGGGAGACAATTTCTCTGTGTGCTTTCCATTGACCCAACGTTGTCACAATGTGGTTGGCTGGCCGGCTGCTGAAAATAGAGCAACAAAACAATAAGGACAACTGTAAATTCTCTAATAGTTGATTATCATATTTAACGGGATTAAGGAAAAATACATGTATTTCTTGAGGCAATTGGGTACACCAATACTCTTATATCCGTTAAATTAAAACTGTGAAAAGGGCAATGAACTAATCAGTGTGTGATGTAGCTATTTATCATGTGAAAGCGAGGGAGACAAATGTATAGGTGTGTGAGAGAGAAATGTGTATCCGTGTGTGTGCATGCGGGGATGTGATTTTGTGTGACTCACAGCGGGAGCGGATGTAGCACTGGTGGCAGTTGAGGAGGCCGTTCCGGATCCTCACGTCTGTCCCTGTGGAGGTGTCACCCAGCTGTCCCTTACAGACCCCACACTGCAGGGGGAAGAGTGACAGGGGAGAGAGAGAAGGGAGAGGGAGGAAGAAAAGTACACTACATGAACAAAAGTATGTGGACACCTGCTCGTAGAACATCTCATTCCAAAATTATGGGCGTTCCAATTCATCCCAAAGGTATTCAATGGGGTTGAGGTCAGGAGTCTGTGCATGCCAGTCAAATTCCTCCACACTGATCTCGACAAACCGTTTATGTATGGACCTCGCTTTGTGCACGGGGGAATTGTCATGCTGAAACAGGAAAGGGCTTTCCCCAAACTGTTGCCACAAAGTTGGAAGCACAGAATTGTCTGGAATGTCATTGTATGCTGTAGCGCTAACATTTTGCTTCACTGGAACTAAGGGGCCTAGCCCGAACCATGAAAAACAGCCCCAGACCATTATTCTTCCTCAAACTGTAGAATTGGCACTACGCATTCGTGCATCCGCCAAACCCAGATTTGTCTGTCAGACTGCCAGATGGTGAACCGTGATTCATCACTACAGAGAACTTGTTTTCACTGCTCCGCAGTCCAATGGCAGCGAGCTTTACACCACTCCAGCCGACGCTTGGCATTGTGCATGGCTAACCGAGGCTTGTGTGCGGCTGCTCGGCCATGGAAACCCATTTCATGGAGCTCCCGACGAACAGTTCTTGTGCTGACGTTGTTCCAGAGGCAGTTTGTAACTCGGTAGTGAGTGTTGCAACAGAGGACAGAATATTTTTTACACACTTTGCGCTTCAGCACTCAACGGTCCCGTTCTGTGAGCTTGTGTGGCCTACCACCTCGCGGCTGAGCCGTTTTTGCGCCTAAATGTTTCCACTTCGCATTTACAGTTAACCAGGGGAGCTCTAGCAGGGCAGAAATTTGACGACCTGACTTGTTGGAAAGGTGCCATCCTCGGGGAATCCACTAATTTGAAGGGCTGTCCATATAATTTTGTATACATAGTGTAAGACATATGCTTTGTTTGAATACTTTGAAAATGCATAATTCTTTCCTTCCTTCCTTGTAGTAATCACTGATCTGACATTGGTGAGTGTGTTAATCAGAGAGGATTGGAAAGGTTTAAGCAATATGGTAATTCCTTCACCTTGCCTTCTGATTGGTCGGGTGGGAAATCTGCCATATTGCTTACACCTTAGCCTCTGAGTCCCGAACCACCGGATGTTCTGGTTTTCAGGGGAAATGGAAAGAGAGTCTGACGCGACTTCCGCTTTTGGAAATGAACAAGGGAACACTCCATCTTAACTCCTCCTCCACATTTACTGGATTGGTTGAACAGTGCGGAAGACAACCTCCATATAGTTTTTTCTTCTTGTCAAGACCAGTAAGTAGGGGATCTAGTTTCAGGTGTTTCTTTAACCCATGCTACATTAGGTTACTTAAATCTTATACCAGTGGAGGCTGCTGAGGGGAGGACGGCTCATAATAACGGCTGGAATGGACACAAGGAAACCATGTTTTGATATCATTTCACTTATTCCGCTCCAGTCATTACCAACAAGCCTGTCCTCCCCAATTAAGGTGTGACCAACCTCCTGTGGCCTATACAATCTTTGAAGATCAACAAGGAGTTTCTTGGAGGTTGTGTCTAGGGCTTGGATTGGAATTCATCATCAGTTACATTAGTTACAGTCCTGTAGATAATAACTGTGGATGGGTGTGGTGTTGTGGTGAAAGGGTTCTGATCTAACACAGCCTGGTACTAACTGTGGTGGTGTGGGGAAAGGGTTCTGACCTAACGCAGCCTGGTACTAACAGTGGTGGTGTGGTGAAAGGGTTCTGACCTAACTCAAGCCTGGTACTAACTGTGGTGGTGTGGTGAAAGGGTTCTGACCTAACTCAGCCTGGTACTAACTTTGGTGGTGTGGTGAAAGGGTTCTGACCTAACGCAGCCTGCTACTAACTGTAGTGTTGTGGTGAAAGGGTTCTGACCTAACGCAGCCTGGTACTAACTGTAGTGTTGTGGTGAAAGGGTTCTGACCTAACGCAGCCTGGTACTAACTGTGGTGGTGTGGTGAAAGGGTTCTGACCTAACGCAGCCTGCTACTAACTGTGGTGGTGTGGTGAAAGGGTTCTGACCTAACGCAGCCTGCTACTAACTGTGGTGGTGTGGTGAAAGGGTTCTGACCTAACGCAGCCTGGTACTAACTGTGGTGTTGTGGTGAAAGGGTTCTGACCTAACGCAGCCTGGTACTAACTGTGGTGTTGTGGTGAAAGGGTTCTGACCTAACGCAGCCGGGTACTAACTGTGGTGGTGTGGTGAAAGGGTTCTGACCTAATGCAGCCTGGTACTAACTGTGGTGTTGTGGTGAAAGGGTTCTGACCTAACGCAGCCTGGTACTAACTGTGGTGTTGTGGTGAAAGGGTTCTGACCTAACGTAGCCTGCTACTAACTGTGGTGTTGTGGCGAAAGGGTTCAGGCCTATCACCTGCTACTAACTGTGGTGATGTGGTGAAAGGGTTCTGACCGAATGCAAGCCTGCTACTAACTGCGGTGGTGTGGTGAAAGGGTTCTGATCTAATGCAGCCAGCTACTAACTGCGGCATTGTGGTGAAAGGGTTCTGACCTAACGCAGCCTCATACTAACTGTGGTGGTGTGGTGAAAGGGTTCTGACCTAACGCAGCCTCATACTAACTGTGGTGGTGTGGTGAAAGGGTTCTGACCTAACGCAGCCTCATACTAACTGTGGTGGTGTGGTGAAAGGGTTCTGACCTAACGCAGCCTCATACTAACTGTGGTGGTGTGGTGAAAGGGTTCTGACCTAACGCAGCCTCATACTAACTGTGGTGGTGTGGTGAAAGGGTTCTGACTTAACACAGTCTGCCTGAGTGACACTGACCTTAAAGCACTGGATGTGGAAGTAAAGGCCGAGGGTCTCAATAATCATGGCTGCCCCTTTTCCCAAAGGGTGACCGCAACTGGAGCACAGCTTCTTACCGCTCACCGACCTGCAGGGGAGAACCCAGTTCAGGCTACAACACTGACCACTGAGCAGCACAAACTGAATGACCGCAGTGGCAAATGAAGTATGGTCCAGTGGATATATGGTCCAGTGATAGTGAATGAAGAACTGAGGGATTGATGCTTTTAGATTCCTCAGATTCACATCTAGTACAGTATATTGATCTATACATTTAATACAGTAGTGTGGGATAGAGATATCAGCAATGTCTTCTACAGAGCTGACATGATACTTTTCACAGAGAAGCACAGATCAAACCTTGTATTTTCAGCAAGTTCAATATCCTTCTCAATATAACAGATGACAAAAGCAGCATTGAGTGGCCTCAAGGAGCTGAGTTTGGCGCCCTCTGATGGCTGTACCTGTTTGGAGATTGAGGCATGTCAGATGGGCATGTGGTGGGTGAGTTTGATGGACTGGGCCCCATGGATTCAATGGAGCCACACCTGAAGATGAAAAGCAACATGAAGGCCTGCCTAGCAACATGGACATGATTGAAACCTTTAGTATGAATTGGACCAATCAAAACTATATGAGCCGAACAAACAATATTTAAGGTTCTACAGGTGAAAATACAACGTTGCTACCAATTATGTGGACCATACAGTGTGCAATACAGCGGAATTTGACAAATTCCTACTATAAGCAGTAGGTTTACAGATATGGGTTCTTATTCTCTTGAACCACAAATAATAATCTGTTTTAATTGGTTGAACTATAAAATCAGGGGACTTTTTTGTAAATTCCTAAATGTAACACCTCTGTTGTCATTTCTCTATAAAGCCTCATCTTGACAGTGAGGCAACATGGATGACTTACGGGGCCACCTACGGGCCATCTGAGTAAAAGGCATGTCCGTGATGGAAGATGTGGAGAAGCATAAAATAACTAAAAGAGAACGCCCTCTGCATAACATAGTGAATATTGGCTTGTGAATGATAGAACAAACTCAAACCCACACATGAACACACCGTTCCCCTCACCCCTAATCTCTTCTCACCCGCACATATGCAGAGCCAGAGGGGTGTCCGGGGGGGCACTGGACACCCCTGACATCTGATTGGCCACCCCGGGTGCCACCCCAACATTTCATTCGCTACTGGCACTTTGATGCTGATTGACATCTCATTTCACATTTTGCTGAAAGAAGCATTTTATGTTGACGTTCGGGGGCACATTTTTCAAATCGAGGATGAGAGAATATTAACGTTGGTGGCGAGATACAGAAGAATAAGAAGAACATACAGAAGAGAGAATATTTCCACAGCTCCACAAGCTCTTTTCGCGGTTGACGAAAGCCTCGTATTTGAAGTAAGTTTTAAAGTTTAGCATCGGGTTTAGATTTCCTAATCAACTTTTACGAAAGTTGAGTCGCTGTGTCAGTCAATGGAGCCAAAGGCCTAACATTAACAGACAGTTAATCAGATAAGAGAGATCGGTTCCTAACATTATGTTTACATATGTGCTAGTAATACACTCATATACAGTGCAGTAAGTTACAGTATACGAATGTTTAGCTAATGTGGGGTAACTAGTAGGCTACAGCTGTCAGTGTTCAGCAAGTTAACATTCAGCAATTTGAAATCCATTAACTCAGATTTTCGTACTTGAACTCAAAACGAACAATTATCAATCTGTTAGCGTTACTCAAAAGACTCCCACAATTTGCAGATAGTCTGTTTGCTATCGTAAAGGTGTAAGAAATGATAAATAGCTAAGTTACTTACTGCAGAGTAGTCCTGGCCATGATCTAACTAGTAACTTACTGCAGAGTAGTCCTGGCCATGATCTAACTAGTAACTTACTGCAGAGTAGTCCTGGCCATGATCAAACTAGTAACTTACTGCAGAGTAGTCCTGGCCATGATCTAACTAGTAACTTACTGCAGAGTAGTCCTGGCCATGATCTAACTAGTAACTTACTGCAGAGTAGTCCCGGCCATGATCTAACTAGTAACTTACTGCAGAGTAGTCCCGGCCATGATCTAACTAGTAACTTACTGCAGAGTAGTCCTGGCCATGATCTAACTAGTAACTTACTGCAGAGTAGTCCCTTACTGCAGAGCCATGATCTAACTAGTAACTTACTGCAGAGTAGTCCTGGCCATGATCTAACTAGTAACTTACTGCAGAGTAGTCCCGGCCATGATCTAACTAGTAACTTACTGCAGAGTAGTCCCGGCCATGATCTAACTAGTAACTTACTGCAGAGTAGTCCCGGCCATGATCTAACTAGTAACTTACTGCAAGTAGTCCTGGCCTAACTAGTAACTTACTGCAGAGTAACTAGTAACTTACTGCAGAGTAGTCCTGGCCATGATCTAACTAGTAACTTACTGCAGAGTAGTCCTGGCCATGATCTAACTAGTAACTTACTGCAGAGTAGTCCTGGCCATGATCTAACTAGTAACTTACTGCAGAGTAGTCCTGGCCATGATCTAACTAGTAACTTACTGCAGAGTAGTCCTGGCCATGATCTAACTAGTAACTTACTGCAGAGTAGTCCTGGCCATGATCTAACTAGTAACTTACTGCAGAGTAGTCCTGGCCATGATCTAACTAGTAACTTACTGCAGAGTAGTCCTGGCCATGATCTAACTAGTAACTTACTGCAGAGTAGTCCTGGCCATGATCTAACTAGTAACTTACTGCAGAGTAGTCCTGGCCATGATCTAACTAGTAACTTACTGCAGAGTAGTCCTGGCCATGATCAACTAACTTAGGCTGTTAGTTGATTTTAAGATACAGTTATGATAAAGGGGATTTGTAATTGAGATTGAGATTGAGATTGGAATAAAATGTGGGAAATTGGATGTCTTATTTTTGCATAGGTTCAATTAAACATGAAAACAAAAGGGAGATAGACTTCTGTTCCAAAAGGACCCAATGTTAGGCCAGGCCTATACTTTAAACTACACATTTTAGTTTGCAGCTGTTAGCATCTAATCTTGTGGATCCCTTAATTATACATTTCCATAAAGACTTTATTTAATGTGTATTTCAGACATTTCAAGATCCAGAGAATGGTTCCTGTACAGCAGTGTTTGAAAACATTTCCCAGAACTCAGCATGGTACTAGGAAAAGGGCTGTCAACAGCTCCTGGTATAGGGACAATTCGTGGCTTGAATATTCTGTAAGGCAAGATTCGACTTGTTTCTCCTGTAGGCGTTTCTCTGCCCCAATAGACCTGAATGAATCTGCCTTCACATCAGTCAGGTTTTTTTGTAACTGGAAAAAGGCACTGTTTAAAGATTCAGAGTTTAAGCTCCATTCGAAGGCAGAGCATCTTATCAATGCCATGTATGCTTGGAATCATCATAAAAGGGCTATTGACAGCAACTCATTAATGTTAGACGTCATAAATGAGGACAGGAAAAGTGCAGGAAAATGGTACGTACATTAAAATAATTGCAGATGTGCTCCTATTAACTGCCACTCAAAATATAATGCAGAGGTCATTAACAAGGGTAATGGTTTGACAATCTTAAAAGAAAAAGCAAAGCATGACCCTCTCATAGATAAAAGCATGACCCTCTCATAGATAAAAGCATGAATGTATGTGGCAATGCTAAGTACACAAGCCACCAAATCCAGAACAAACTTCTTGAGGGCTGAGCTGAGATGGTACAAAGTGACATTTTTAAGAGTAATTGTAGATGAAACCAAAGATTTAAAAGAAAAAATAACAAATGTCTTTAGTTGTGAGGTACTATTACAACTGCCATCCACGAAAGCTTTTCACACTTTCAGTCAGCTGAAAGCTTAGATGCAGCAGGTCTCATAAAAATGATGATCTGGCTATTGCCTTGAAAAGCATAAATAATCTTGTGGGGCAAGGCTATGCCGGTGCATCCGCCATGAGTGGAAAGCATTCTGGTGTGTCTGCTCGGATTAAAAACAGTGCAAGAGTTGCATTTTATGTGCACTCTAATGCACATTGTTTGAATTTGGTTCTTGTCAATGATGTAAAATCAGTGCCTGAGGCAGTTCACGGTTTTGCTCTCCTGCAGAAGCTTTAGAACTTTGTATCTGGCTCGTACGTTCATCTCAAGTGGCTTGCAGTTCAGAAAGAGCTGTAATCCACAGCAGCCCAGAGAACTACAGAGAGGGATGTGAGGTGGGCATGCAGATACATGGCATGCCGTAATCTGAGGGACAGGCTACCAGCAGTTCTGAGAGTGCTACAGGATATCACACTTGGTTACCTTTTGTAAAGTGCTCGGTGATGCCAAAAGACATGTTCCAATCAAGCGCTCTTAATCTAGCAAGGGCTGTGGATCTAGTAGGTGCCTTTACAGACACATTACAGGACTACAGAAGTGAGGGTTACTTTGGAGAACTATGTAAAGAGGTTGAAGAGATTGCAGAGCACTGCAAAATAAATGGATAAACAGTGTGTCAAAGAGCCTAAAAACAAGCTTAAGAGTTCACGACTCATTGATGATGAGCACTGTAGGACAGAAAAATAGTGACCAAAGTGATGGTGAGAGCTTCCAAAGAGATATCTTTTATCAGGTGCTTGACAGACTCATAGCTGAGTTGCAGAGAAGAAGAATTGCGAGAATGCATTCTTGAATGAGGAGCCTCTGTTTGCCTTTGTTCAGACCTTTGAGTCCGATTTAGAGGACATCAAACCAAGCGGCTTCTTGATAAGAGAGAAGTGGAAGGGACAGTCCGTCTACTTTCCTCGACTTTGTTATGTTTCTAGAATCTTTAAAAAAGAGGCCTTCCATGAGCTTTTTCGACTTTGTAAGATTTCTGTTCTTAAAAGCTTCTCAGCTTTAGAACGGATTAAAACCCACCTTAGGACAACAATGGTTGATGACAGGTTAAGTCACCTCTGAATCCTCAGTGTTGAGTCAAGGAGGGCACGCTCCCTCAACATGGATTTGTTTGTGAAACATTTTGCCAGTTCTCACCAGAACCGCATAATTATGCTGTTTTTAAATCTACCTAGGATAATTTGGCACTTAGGAGGTCCCTCTGGTCATGATTAAAACCTACACTGTGTACTAGCTAGTACACGGACATTCACAATGATAAATCCAAAGGGTATCATGTCACACAGATTTAATTTGGTCTTGATTAGGCCAATTCCAAAACTTATCTTTGCTATTAGTTAACACACACACAATACTGTAAGTTTGTAATTTTGATTGGCAGCAAAATTATTTTTATTTTTCAAGTCTGTTTCTGCTTGATACCTGGTATGTCAAATTGCATTGTGTACATTTTTGTACATAAACTATGCAATTTATGTAACACACAAACGCCATCTTATCTCCTTGGTGCTTGTGCTTTATTTCCTTAAAATATTTTGGATGTGCAACACTTATAGACCCAGATTCTATATTCATGAAAACAGAGTGACCCAAGTCTCTCCAGTATGTGAGTACAGTATGTTTGTGTGCGTGTGAGTGAGAGAGAGAGAAATTGAGCTGCAGTTCCGAGGTAGAGACACTGACTAGTCATAGTATATTAAAGAATTCTAGTGAAGTAACCCTTTTGGAGCACACCATCTACCACATTGAAGAACTCCTGGTTATGTGAATTATCATTTCTACCTCTAATCAGCAATCATATGATTCATTCATGCTCCTTAGATGCCAGGTTAGGGTGACACACTCATTTTCTGTCATGGTCTATGGACCGCCTAAAGTAGACTTGGCCACCCAATGTATAAAATTCTAGTTCCGACATTGCACATACCTCCTGTCCCGAGAGGGCGCCTGCTGTCTGGGTTTGGTGCAGTCTAGTAAGACCTCTGTATTTTGTTTCTTGTTGGGGGGCTGGGGAACGGCCATGGTGGGTGGTGCATTCTGACCATTCTGCAAACTCTGTGTCAGCTTGTCTGCCTGACTGCTGTTCTGGCTGATTGAGCTGTTGATGATTGATTGATTAAATGCTAAATTAATTTCCATTTCATTAATGGCATTATATAGAAAGTCATTATTCTCATGACCATTGTAGAGTTCAAGGCCACACACACACACACTCTCAGACTGACCTGACTGCTGTTTTCAGACTCTCATCTCTGGACGCTGTGCTGATGTCACTACTCCTGTCGTTATCTTGTCCTTTCCATACCACTCTCTCAGTGTTCCCCTGGTGGATGAAGACAGTTTCAAAATGTTAGTTACAATCACCCTAAAATCCACCAAATCACAAAACCCACTGCCTTACTTAACTGTGGTCATATTAGCCATTTAATAAATTAAAAACTGTTAGTTCACAATTTCACTTTATTAGTGAAGTCCACGTCCCTACACTGAGTCGAGTGCCTTTTAACGGTGTTGAGATATGATCAGAGAGAACTTGCAGGTGTCACGCCCTGGTCGTAATATATTGTGTTTGTCTTCATTTATTTGGTCAGCCCAGGGTGTGACATGGGTTTATTGTGGTGTGTTTTGTCTTGGGGTTTTGTGGGGTGTTGAGTGTGTGGCTTAGTGGAGTTATCTAGCAAAGTCTATGGCTGTCTGGAGTGGTTCTCAATCAGAGGCAGGTGTGTATCGTTGTCTCTGATTGGGAACCATATTTAGGCAGCCATATGTTTTGTGGGTGATTGTTCCTGTCTTTGTGTTTGCACCAGATAGGGCTGTTTCGTTTTTCACATTTCATTATTTTGTAGTATCTTCATGTAAAGTTTTTTCCTTCATTAAAATATCATGAATCATCATCACGCTGCATTTTGGTCCGACTCTCCTTCACCACAAGAGAACCGTAACAGCAGGGCTCTGCGTAAACAGCTTCGACCCACCGATGAGAAGTACAAGACTGGAAAGTGTACTTCAAACGAGTTGACTGTCAAGAGTGGAAAGGACCGGGAGTAACCAAGATGGTGTGGTGATATATGTGAGGCACGGAGACACCATTGTGCATCACTCAAGATTGAGGAAAGTAAATGATCAACAAGATAGAGGGGCTGTTGCTGAGAATCAGCCTCCTAATGAAAATGACAAAAAGGACACATTAACAGACACACACCAACCAGATGTCCTATCCAATGACATGGACACTGAAACTGACAGGAAATGGAGCAGACACCTTCAACCATGCCACAGATAATACTGTTGAGCGTTCAAATTAGGAAAACATTCAACAGCCACATGTGTTAAGACAACATGGTTGTTCCAGTCGGAAAACTGGACACACTTAAATACATGGACAAAGAAAGTGGTATTCCACATCCAGAAACAGTCATTGGAGGAGCAGGTAAAGACCAAACTGGTACAACTTGCGGTACTCTGAACCAGCTACACTTTCTGGTACAACAGGGTCAGCTGACCGGTCACTTGTCGATAATCTCAGAATTGAACCAATGGAAAATCGATGCACTGGAAACAAAGGATGTGTCATTTGACTAAGTGAAGCTAGACGAGCTCAGTAACTGGAGTAAAAATTGAATGTTTGAGGAAGTCAAAGAAATGCCTCAACAAGGTAGGCGTTGTACCCTTAAAGAATCCTTAACTGGAATAGCACCAAAAGCACATCTAGTGCCTAGAGGAGCTGGCTGCTAAAGAACTCCAAAAGACGTAGTGTGCTAATACGGTTTAGTAAACGTTGTTAAACTGGAACCTTGTTGTTGTGTCATTTCGAGTTAACAAAGGGTACCGAAACATTTCTGCTGCATTGAAGGTCCCCAAGAACACAGTGACCTCCATCATTCTTAAATGGAAATAGTTTGTAACCAACAAGACTTCCATGAGCTGACCGCCCGGCCAAACTGAGCAATCAGGGGAGAAGGGCCTTGGTCAGGGAGGTGATCAAGAACCCAATGGTCACTCTGAAAGAGCTCTAGAGTTCCTCTGTGGAGATGGGAGAACCTTTATTGTGAATTTTCAGTATATACGTGGCAATTATATATTACAGAAGGAGCCAGCAAAACTAGTGTAAGTATTTGTGCTCGAGGTCATTGGACACAATTAGACATGCACGTGGTTATTCTTGTAACTTATGGCCAACTATGGTTACAACCCTTGGGTCTTTTCTGGAACAGGGGTTCCCCTTTCAGAAGAGTCAGCAGGATAAGATCTATTGATTATTCCTGTAGAGTGCCAAGGTCTGTTGCTATTAGAGGTCGACCGATTAATCGGAATGACTGATCATTTAGGGCCGATTTCAAGTTATAACAATCGGAAATCGGTACACCGATTTTGCAGATTTATTAATGATATTTTTACACCTTTATTTAACTTTAGGCAAGTCAGCTCAGAACACATTCTTATTTTCAATGACGGCCTAGGAACGGTGGGTTAACTGCCTCGTCCAGGGGCAGCACAACAGATTTTCACCGTGTCAGCTCGGGGAATCCAATCTTGCAACCTTACAGTTATCTAGTCCAACGCAATAACGACCTGCCTCTCTCTTGTTGCACTGCCTGTTACGTGAATGCAGTAAGCCAAGGTAAATTGCTAGGTAGTTAAACATATCTTATAAAAAAACAAATCAATCAATCATAATCACTAGTTAACTACACATGGTTGATGATATTACTAGATATTATCTAGCGTGTCCTGCATTGAATATAATCTGACTGAGCATACAAGCATCTAAATATCTGACTGAGCTGTGGTAGGCAGAAGCAGGCGCGTAAACATTCATTCAAACAGCACTTTCGGGCGTTTTGCCAACAGCTCTTCATTGTGCGTCAAGCATTGCGCTATTTATGACTTCAAGCCTATCAACTCCCGAGATGAGGCTGGTGTAACCGAAGTGAAATGGCTAGTTAGTTAGCGCGTGCTAATAGCGTTTCAAAAGTCACTCGCTCTGAGCCTTGGAGTGGTTGTTCCCCATGCTCTGCATGGGAAATGCTGCTTCGAGGGTGGCTGTTGTCGTTGTGTTCCTGGTTTGAGCCCAGGGAGGAGCGAGGAGAGGGACGAAAGCTGTACTGTTACACTGGCAATACTAAAGTGCCTATAAGAACATCCAATAGTCAAAGGTTAATGAAATACAAATGGTATAGAGGGAAATGGTCCTATAATAACTACAACCAAAAACTTCTTACCTGGGAATATTGAAGACTCATGTTAAAAGGAACCACCAGCTTTCATATGTTCTCATGTTCTGAGCAAGGAACTTAAACGTTAGCTTTCTTACATAGCACATAATGCACTTTTACTTTCTTCTCCAACACTTTGTTTTTGCATTATTTAAACCAAATTGAACACGTTTCATTATTTATTTGAGGCTAAATTGATTTTATTGATGTATTATATTAAGTTAAAATAAGTGTTCATTCAGTATTGTTGTAATTGTCATTATTACAAATAAACAATTATTAAATATTTTTTATTTATAAAAAAAGAAAATTGGCCAATTAATCGGTATCAGCTTTTTTGGTCCTCCAATAATCGGTATCGGTAGTTGCTATGGTCCTACATGCATTAAACTATTTCTGTGACTCTACAGGTTGCATGTCCTAATGTTAAGGCAATATGATAACGGTGGCTAAATGCCAGAGGTGATAAGCCATTAAGAGGAGTTACTATGAGTATGACGTAAGAAGGACAAATGTATAAAACATGTGTGCCAAGGCTGGAAGGCAGTTGTCTTTATGATGCAGCTCGGCTTTTATTATGAAGTAATAAAAAGTCTATTAAACCCACATGCTCCAGTATTTGTGAAATATGATTGACCAAAAATTTTCCACAACAAACCATCTCTGCTGCCCCCCCCCATCAGGCCTTTTTGGTAGAGTGGCAAGACAGAAGACATTCTTCAATAAAATGCACATTACAGCCCGCTTGAAGTTTGCCAAAAGAATCTCAGACCATGATAAGCAAGATTATCTGGTCTGATGAAACCAAGATTGAACTCTTTGGCCTGAATGCCAAGGGTCACGTCTGGAGGAAACCTTTCACCATTCCTCCGGTGAAGCATGGTGACGGCAGCATCTTGCCGTGGGGATGTTTTGCAGTGGTATGGACTGCGAGACTAGTCAGGATCGAGGCAAAGATGAACGGAGAAAAGTACAGAGAGATCCTGAGCGTTCTGGAACAGGTTCTCAGACTCGGGCGAAGGTTCACCTTCCAACAGGACAACGACCCTAAGCACACAAGCCAAGAAAACGCAGGAGTGGCTTCGGGACAGGTCTCTGAATGTCCTTGAGTTGCCCAGCCAGAGCCCAGACTTGAACACGATAGAACATCTCTGGAGAGACCTGGAAATAGCAGCAAAGCGCCCCATCCAACCTGGCAGAGCTTGTGAGGATCTGTAGAGAGGAATCGGATAAACTTCCCAAATACAGGTGTGCCAAGCTTTTAGCGTCGTACTCAAGAAGACTTGAGGCTGTAATCTCTGCCAAAGGTGTTTCAACAAAGTACTGAGTAAAAGGTCTGAATACTTATGTAAATGTGATATTTTAGTTTTACATTCTTAATAAATCTAAAAAACTGTTTTTACTTTGCCATTATGCGGTATTGTATGTAGATTGACAAGGGGGAAAAAAACAGAATAATGCTGTAACGTAACAAAATGTGGAACAAGTCAAGGGGTCTGAATACTTTCCGAATGTACTGCATATACATATTTACAACACGTTATTTTAATTTGAAAGGTAACCCAATATAACTTCTCCTCTCACCCCCTGTCTCTCCAGCAGCTCCTGCTTGCGTTCCCAGTCGGCCAGCGACCGGACGATGGTGTCCTGGGGGTCCATAGGCGCGGGGGTATCCCCCCGGATGGGCGAGGGCAGGGTGGAGGAGAGGGGGGTCAGAGGGGCCACAGTCTCCTCTAGTATCCTTCGCTCCTGTGGAAAAAGGGAGGGAATGAAGAAAAGCGGGAGAGCGAAAGAGGGCGGGAGGGAGAGAAATATAATATAATAATATATATATAATATATGCCATTTAGCAGACGCTTTTATCCAAAGCGACTTACAGTCATGTGTGCATACATTCTACGTATGGGTGGTCCCGGGGATCGAACCCACTACCCTGGCGTTACAAGCGCCATGCTCTACCAACTGAGCTACAGGACCACCAGAAATAGAAACGGGGGAGTAATAGGCAGGGAGGGAGGAGGGAGAGTAATAGTGAGGGAGGGAGGGTAATGGTGAGGGAGGGAGAAAAATAGTGAGGGAGGGAGGGAGGGTAATGGTGAGGGAGGGAGGGAAGGAGAGTAATAGTGAAGGAGGGAGGGAGAGTAATAGTGAGGGATCGAGGGAGAGTAATAGTGAGGGATCGAGGGGAAGTAATAGTGAGGGAGGGAGGGGGAGTAATAGTGAGGGTGGGAGGGGGGGGAGTAATAGTGAGGGTGGGGGAGGGGGAGTAATAGTGAGGGAGGGAGGGGGAGTAATAGTGAGGGTGGGAGGGGGAGTAATAGGGAGGGGGGGGAGTAATAGGGAGGGAGGGGGAGTAATAGGGAGGGAGGGGGAGTAATAGGGAGGGAGGGGGAGTAATAGGGAGGGAGGGGGAGTAATAGGGAGGGGGAGGGGGGGGAGTAATAGGGAGGGAGGGGGAGTAATAGGGAGGGAGAAATTGGGGTTTGTATTCATTCAGCAGCCACTTTCATATTCGCACACACACTCACTCAACACACCTCCTCATGGTATCTCCTCTCCTCGTCTTCCACCTCTCTTTGCGCTCTCTCCCACTCCTGTTTCAGCTTCTCTGCTCATGCTGGTACTTCTCCTATTACCATGGCAACGAGAGATGGCACACATTCATCATCGATGACATGTCATACAGATAGACGGATGGTCAGAAAAGATGCCTATTGGACCATAAAGCATATTGGGATTTGCCATTTTTCGTGTTTTAGTAACTAACAAAGTACTTATCACTCTCCCTAAAACATGATGATGGCTCATGACACTTTGCTTCATGAAAATCCAATGTCTTGAAAACTTGACTGCTGACATGCAAAACATGTTGGGATTGTAATCAACAAGGAACTATTGAAAAGAATGTGTCTTTTTCATTGAAAGGTGGAAGACTCAACTTCAGACTCCTTTTGAAATATGAAAACATCTGATTAACTTAGATTTCGAATGAACTATCCATTAACATTGGATTTCATCTAAAATAAATATATTGTGTTATTTCAGGTCTATATTAAGTACCAATGAGAAGCATGAGCCAATCATGTGACAGGAAAAAGTGGGCATACACAAACATAGCATGCGTGTATGATGAGGGTTGTAAAAGAGAGAAAATACATTAAAAAGCTGCCAACCAAAGAAACAGACACACCATGCACTGACAAGGTGGTTTAGGAGTCTAAGGTGACAAGGGTTCATGCATCAGCAAAGCAAACCCTGTGGGTGGATCTCAATAGTCTAAAATGGCTTTCTTTTCTTCTCACCTTCATCTGTAGATTTATAGATCTGAGAATATAGGTTAGGCGAGGATGAAGAAAATAAGGCTATTTGGAGTATTGAGACACATTATGATGGGTAGGTAGAGGAGGAGAGCGAAGTTGACTGGCGGAAGATTTGGGGCTCTGGCGAGTGTGTGAGACACGCAGGTCATGCCATAGCACACAGCTTTTATTGTGCAATGCTGCCGCTCTGTGGCCACTGTGCGCACAGCAGTGAGTAGCACATTGGGGGTTGACTTCAGACTCAGAGCAGGCAGATGACTAAGCAGGATTGTGGTTAATTAAAATGTGTCTGCAAGCTAACAGAAAGTTAGCACCTGCTTTGGGTAAATGTAACTGGTGCTGCAGACCATAGATTCAGTAATCAGCAGGCTTATTCGGGCCTATCTTTAGCTAAAGTCAATAGGACATCATGCTAACTCAGGCCTAGCTTTAGCATGCTAACTCTGGCCTTTTGTTAACATATTATTAGCCGTATACTAACTCAGGCCTAGCTTTTCTTAATGAGTATATAGCAGCATGCTAAATCAGGCCTAGCTTTTGTTATTTAGTATTTGGCAGCATGCTAAAATCAGGCCTAGCTTTTGGGTCTTTAGTAGCTTAACTCTACCTGAAGCATGCGCTCCTGCTCTTGCTGCCACCTTTCCTGACGCTTTCGCTCCTCATTTGGGTCCCAAGACCAGCGGTCACCCCGCTTAGCCTGGGCCACTACCGGGGATGACACCTGAGTGACCTGATAGAGCCCACCCAGAGCTCACACACGCACACACGCCAACCCACATATTCATAAACCAAAGTACACACACATCCACAGAAAGGGAAGAGAGGAGACAGTTGATCTACAACAGCACTATGTCCATGCTAGCCAAAGGTGTCCTACTAAGGAGAGAGAAAAGAGCGAGAGATGAGGGGATGAAGTGCAAGGCTGGGCACTTTGTACATAATCCTCATCTGATTGGTCATTGTTCATTGGCTCAACCTATCAAGCATTGGGTTTTAGGGAGGTACTAAATATATTAGAAAAACAACAAATGGATTGTGCTCAGTAGACAAAACGGAAAAACACGCTCTGAAATGGAGTGAAACAGAGCCAATAATGAACTTGCCCAATAAGAAAAGTTTGTTTTGGTTTCACGGTTTTGTTGCTGTGTGCCCTAATGAACACAACCCTGGATTGTCTGTTAAAATGCATTGTATCCAATGCATTTGGGACGGTATTGACACCATTGTTTTTGTGTCAACCAGATGAGAACTAGTAAAACCCCATTTAGAACTCGTACCAGGAAAGATTATAGCAGATGGAACAGTTAGAATGGACTCACCGCTGCTGTACCACGCTCCTGCTCTGCCCCCTCTATGAAATAGAGATACAGTGAAAAGGGTAGTCGGTTAGAAAACAAACATTGTTCAAAACACAGGAACTGTTGCGGAGTGGACATGATCTTTTTAGTCATTACACTGTCTTTGTGTGAACGCAAAAGCTATTTAAATAATGAATGTCAAGTAAAGGAATGAGGGAATGAAGTGAAAGGTGGCAGGGAACAAATCTAGGTGAGAAGGTATGAAGGTGAATATTGAGTTGCTGAAAAGCTACAAGCTGTGTGGTATTTGTCATTACTGAGTGGCTAACAATTACAGTTTCCTGTGCAAAAGTACACTAAAAATCTACATTCAACAATTCTTTAACACTTTACAAGAAGTTTCTCTTATTTATTTAAAACTCTTACTTACAATTTTTTGCAGTGTCATGTACACGTTTAAAGTGTCGTTTAAATACAAAACAAAATTGACAATGCAACTTTTATAACAGTTACATACCAATAAAACATTTTTTTTTTAAAGACTAGCCTGCTGGTCTTACTGAGTCGATAGGAACATTAGCCCAAGCTATTTAGGAGGGATATCACACCTGGCACAAATGATTGTTTAGTTCTGTTTTTCCTGCTGAGGGGTGCCCTATACCTGCGCCCAGAGGGGAGTAGTTCAGAGTCTGGGTACAGGGGGTGGCTTGGGTCTAAAATGATTTTGTGAGCCTTGGCGGGCCCTGACCTTAAAGATCTCATCCAGGCCTGTCTGTTTGACACAAAGTACCTTGCTTGCTGTAGTGATAATCCTCAGCATATTTCTCTGGCTGACAGTGGCATTACCAAACCAACAAACAATACAAAAAGTTAAAATACTCTCAATGAAAGATTTGTAAAACAGAGTCAGTATAGTGTACATTGAAAGCTTGAAGTCTATGCACATCTCTTTGGTCTTGTTGGTATTGAGGACCAAGTGTGATTTCTCACACCACTCTACAAAGTCATCTAGGACCGGGCCGTGATGTTCCTCGTCATCATGCAACAGGCTGATCAAGGCAGTGTCATCAGCAAACTTAATGAGGTGTCTGTTAGGATGGGAACTAGTACAACTATTAGTGTACAAGATGTACAGGAGTGGGGGCAAAACACATCCCTGAGGAGAGCCTGTGTTGGTATTGCGTATGTCCGACACGTGGGGACCCATTTTGTCTCGCTTTGAGCGTTGGCTCAGGAGGTCCAACAGCCACAAAACTAGCCCCCATCTAAGGAAATTGTGTTGAAGGCAGAAGAAAAGTCAACAAACAGAACCCTAAATGGGATTTGACACCCTCTAGATGTCTATAGACCATGTTAAAGAGGGTAAGAATGGCATCATCAACTCCTCTGCTAGGCTGATAGGCAAACTGAAATGGGTCAAGAAGCTTCAGGGTGACGCTGAGAATATGACTTTTCACAAGTTTCTCAAGGCATATCATTACTAAGGATGTCAAGGCGACAGGGCGGTAGTCATTCAGCACAAAGGGATAAGATGCTTTAGGAATGGGTATAATTATTGAGTTTTTCCACAATACTGGCACGTGCTGCTGATCGAGTGAGGATAGGAAAATGTCTAAAAACACCAGCCAATTGGTTCAGCACAGTGCTTTAACACATGTCCACTTATTTTGTCTGGGCTTTTGTGTGTGTTGCATCCCCTGAACAACTTTAAATCATCAGACTGTTTAACAACAACTCTCCCAAACATTTGTAACGATGCTTCCATTTGTTTTACCTCCGACACAAAGTTGTCCGATTCAAATCTTAAGAAAACGTTCAGTTCATTAGTAACACTGTAGTTATACGTAGAAATGTTGTATTAACATTGTTACTATAGTAATTACAGCATTATAAGACTCCACAGGACTCCAATAGTAAATGACAAAACCAGTAGAGTGAGGAAACAGGTTTCCAATGCTGTCACCCAGCCTCCGGGGAAGCCATGGGGAAAACCTGTGCTATGCATGAGTTCGTGAACCCCAAAGAGGGTTACAGGCAAGCTCAACTAAACAGTGAGCAGTTTACCTGGCGTGGTGAAGAACTCCCAACGTAGGCCTAACCTAGGGTTGCCGGTTGCTGGTGGACAACTGGCACTGTTAGCCAGCTCTATAGCACAAGCAAGGAGAGGGGAGGAAGGAGGGAGGTTAAGGGGGTGAGGAGGAGAAAAGGAGGGGATAGATAGAGAGTTCACAAGCAAACATACAGAGTGCCAGTTGGAGACGCAAAGGGAAAAAAAGTGTTTGGTGTGAGATAGCATAGCTGAGAGGGCTGCGGGAAATAAAGACTTTTGTCAAAAAGGCAGTTGGAGGTTAATTCTGTTCTGAAAACAAATTTTGCTTACCTGTTGTGGGAGCTTCACATGGTGGTTTGTTTCTGACAGGTCCTGGATCAGCCAAGGTAGCAACTTCATCTGCTCTCCGAGACACCTCCAGGCTGGGCTCACTGACCTAAGATCATCCCAGAAAAGTCAGAAACACAATGATCAAAACATGACCAGAGGATTCTTCAAAAATATTTATAGTTAGAATGTATCAGAGAGAAATTTAATTGATAGATTTGTGATACCCTATTCTACACAGTATAGAATCAGGTCTGTTCTACATTTCTATCTGAAAGTTCTATGGCTCTGCACACTCCTGGGTACGGCTTCTGCTTGAGGTAGAGCAGCGCACAAATGATGGACTATTCGCAGCATTGGGGGCCATTGATTGGTTGGCAGGTGATCTCACCGGTGCGGTCATTGGTTGAGCTTGTTGTGTGGCGTGCTCTGATAGGACTGGACGGAGGATAGTGGTGTTCTGTCTAGTCGCTGTGGCATTCATACACACTTCTGTTTGTTCTTTGGGAGCTTGTTGTGACTCTGAAAACCAGACGGACACATGTCTAGATGAATCAGAGCAAGACTCTGCATCAGAGTCTACGGTAAGCCCAGACAGTGTGTCCTAATGTGACTTTAACCACAGGAAGACCAAGATGAATAATTTGTTTAACAGCTTAAAGTGTTAATTTGCTAATCAGACAATGAGTAATAAATTCCTAGAATGCACATTGAATAGCAAAAGGATTTGATGGTTTATAGAAACAATATAAATGACAACCACTAGGTGTCAGAGTAGCAGCAGTTAGTCTCCTAGGTAACACATAGGAACAGACCTGTAGCTGGAGAGGGCTGTACTGCAGTCTCTGTTGTGTTGGGCTCCTCCCCCAGTGGGCCTGCAGCAGACCTGCCTCCCGCCTCCACAAGACATTCTGTGCTCTGCAGCTCCTGTAGGGACACCCACAGGAAGAAATAGTCTGATTATGCATCCTCCTCCTTCCTTTTGTTGAAGTCATGACCTTTCTGACACAATGTTGCTTTATCCTATCTATGGACTGTATGTAGGCTTTCAGTCAGCAGTTTGCAGTGGTGGAAAAAGCACCCAATTGTCATACTTGAGTAAAAGATATCTTGATAGAAAATGACTTGAGTAAAAGTGAAAGTCAACTAGTTTTATCCTGCTTGAGAAAGTCTAAAAGTATTTGGATTTAAATATACTTAAGTATCAAAAGTACATTTAATTTCTAAAATATACTTACGTATCAAAAGTTAAAGTATAAATCATTTCAAATTCCTTATATTAAGCAAACTAGACAGCACCATTTTCTTGTTTTATTAATTTACAGATAGCCAGGGGCATACTTCAATACTCTCATATAATTTACAAACGAAGCATGTGTTTAGTAAGTTCGCCAGGTCAGAGGCAGTAGGGATGACCTGGGATGTTCTCTTGATAAGTGTGTGAATTAGACCATTTTCCTGTCCTGCTAAGCATTCAAAATGTAATGAGTACTTTTGGGTGTCAGGGAAAATGTATGGAGTAAAAAGTACATAATTTCCTTTAGGAATGTAGTGAAGTATAAGTTGGCAAAAATATAAATAGTAAAGTACAGTACAGATACCCCCCAAAAACGACAGGATTGCTGGGTCCCCCCGTGGACAGTTGAGCTAACTTAGACTAATGTGATTGCATGAGGTTGTAAGTATCAAGATAATTTCCCAGGACATAGACATATCTGATATTGGCAGAAAGCTTAAATTCTTGTTAATCTAACTGCACTGTCCAATTTACAGTAGCTATTACAGTGAAATAATACCATGCTATTGTTTGAAGAGAGTGCACATTTATGAAATTGAAAATGTATTAATAATTAGGCATAATTAACAATAATGCACATTTGGGCAGTCTTGATACAACATTTTGAACAGGAATTCAATGGTTCATTGGATCAGTCTAAAATGTTGCACCTACACTGCTGCCATCTAGTGGCCAAAATCTCAATTGTGCCTCAGCTAGAATAATACATTATGGCCCTTCTCTGGCATTTTAAAGATTGTACAATCATTTTTTTTAAATACATATTTTTTTCTTTGTATTATCTTTTACCAGATCTAATGTGTTATATTCACCTACATTAATTTAACATTTAAACAAACTTCAAAGTTTGCATATCCTTGCTACAGGCAGTTAGATTTGGGTATGTCATTTTAGACCATATAAAAGGGGGCAGATCCTGAAGAGGTTTAAGTAGTACTTTCAAGTATTTTTACTTAAGTACTTTACACCACTGACAGTTTGTCAAGATGCAAGCCACAATTTACATTGTTCCAAGTCTTTTCAGACCTTTTAGATAATGTATGTTTTTTTTCCACAGAAACAAAGCCGGCTGGCTGCATGTAATTGAGTGCTCACCGAGGGCAGTGAGGTGGGCCGGCTAGGCGGTGTAGACTCCTGTGCATTATCCTTCTTCTGGGCATCACTTTCTCCTGGCACTGAAGATGATGTCACTGCAGTGCCTGTGCTTGTGCCACACTGTGCCACTTCTGGCATGGCTGGTAATAGACTTGCCCTGGGGGAGGGGCTGTGTGTGGGTGGGGGAGTGGCCTCACATGGGTGTGTGTCAGAACCATCAGAAGAGGCTGTAGGGAGGGCAGGGGAGGGGTAGAACCGTAGAGGGGAGGTCCTTCCCTCGCTCTCTGGAGTGGTGACCTCATCGTTTCCCATGTCGCCGTTCACTCGCAGCAAGCCGTCCACCTGAGTACACAGGTTAGAGACTGAAGGCTTAGAGAACACACACATGTATACATACTACAAAGATGCATTTCAATGTCAAAATCAAACACTTAAAACACAATTTTAGAGATACTGTATCCATGCCAAAAATATCCTTCAGACAGCAATACAAGAACAGTCAACTGGGGTGAACTCCCAAATTCCACAGCAACGACTGCATTATGACCACACAGTTGTACTCCAGACCACCCAGACCGGAAGTTGCCATGTTGTAAATAAAACCGTAACTCATTCATGTAACTCTGGCCTATAAGCTATTCAGCTAGCCTGATAACATGCTGGGACTGAATGAAAGGCTGTAATGCATGTGTGAGGAGCACAGAGTACTCCAGACACACAGGGGGGTTTGTTGAATGAAGGGGGACTCACTACCCAGAATCACCCCCTCAGTCTGTGTGGTACTCTCTGTCTGCCCAGAGACCCACTTCACATTGAGAGGGACTACTTGTCAACTTCTTAAGTCAATACGGAATAGAGCCCCCCATTCAGGCTCCCCTCAGCTCCAAATAAGAGATTCCAGACACAGAAGTGAAAGAAGTCCCGGTTTGTTCCCATAATAACCCCAAAGCATGTTATCTTCCTTTGGAATAGGCCCATTTGGCAAATGGTTCCGAGGATGAAAATGAACATCCTGTTATGCTGAATTGAGATGTTGCAACAGACTTTGGGGAAGAAGGAAAAGGGATTTATATATTTTTGTCTGAAAACATGACACCTAATCTCCATGGTTTCTGTCTTCTATTCTAATTTAAATGCCAAGATCAGGGTTCCATTTACACAATACATTTGTGTGCCCTTGGAAGACCAGGCTGAACAAAACATTCAAACTACTTTGAGGGATGAGTGGCGAACAAGCCCACGGCCCCCCTGGTAATTTAAACCTTTGTTCAAACACAATGTTACAGTAAAATACACTAGTGATAACACTGATAAAACCCTTGCCATTAGCTGGCATTTTGTGCCACACCTTGCCTGGCCTGGGTCCCACCAGCATCTGCATGCCCTTGGGTTGATTGTAAGGCTTGGGCATCAGCAAAGGCACAGACTTGGGTGAGACGGCCCGGATCGAGGGGTTTGGTTCAGGCTTGCGCGACCGAATCTGGGGGCGATGAGACAAACCCTGGGGGAACCCCACCACCTGGGCCTCAACAGTAGCGGTAAACTTGGGTGCCGGGAGCGACTGCTGCCTCAGGTACTTCAGGGGGCCATTTGTATCTTCTTCCGGGGAGGTGGGGGTGGGAGAACAGGAAGTGGGGGTGAGGGTGAGACGTGTGTTGGTGGTAGCGGTGGGATCCTCAGAGATGCTCCTGTCCAGCAGTTTGGGCAGTTGCAGGCGCTCCAACACCGCTTCACTGATGGTGAAGCGCTGGGCGTAGCGGTGGAGGACCAACGCTGCCTCCTCAGGGGTGCGGGCCAACCGGTAGGCCTCGCGGAGGTCGTTCTCACGACGCTCCCTAGGGGAGGAGAGACGGTAGGACAAGATGAGACAGGGGCCATGTGACTGGCTACACACTGACAAAAGCATCATTGTTGAAACATGCTATGATCCCCTGATGCAATTATAAAATAGGTTGAGGCCAGGATGAGATAAAAAAAAAACACAGGCTACGAGAGAAGAGAGTAGGTATAGGCCTATACAGCACATGGAAACAACCAACAATATGGAAACCAGGATTCGATCTAAAATGGAGGATTTCCTTGTGACGTACTTCTCCTCAACAATCTCCCGGTAGGTTTTGATGCTCTTCCTCCTCTGAGAGATGGCCCCCCCTTCACCCGTCATCAGCTTCTCCATCATCTTCCTCTCTTCCTCCTTCTTAATCAGGTCCTGGGAGACGCTTCTCCTGCGACTCTTCCACCGGGCTAGGTCCTAACAGACCGACAGTAGATGTGTGACTGTATGAATGCTTGAATGTGTAGGTGTGTGTGTGCAACTGTATGATAAAGTGTGAGTAAGTGTAAATGTGTGTATAAAAGTGTATTCGCATGTGCATATGCGTGTGTGAGAGAGAGTGCTTACATCCTGCCAGTGGTCCTCTTCCTCCTTCATCATGTTGTACTGGTTGTGCATGAGCTCGTGGCGCACCTGGCTGTGGTGTGGCAAGATGGCGTCCTCCTCACAACGCATGTCAATCATGCTCACACTTCTGAGGGGAAAAAAAGGAGAAGGATATGAAAGGAGTTATAGAGAGATTCACTGGGAGAAAAGTAATGTATATGGTATAGACAGAAAGAGTTTTATTTTAAAGGAACATAAGATGGAGTAATGTTTGGAGTTGCCGTAGTGATGAAAGTTCAGCCAGGAAAGGTCAAACTGAGTCGATGGTTAGATGCACCTTCTCAAACCCAAAAAGGAACTCACCATGATTCTGACAATACCACACATATTATTGGATATTACTCTTCTGTATATATTAGTTTGTATTATACTGTGTAGAACCATGCAGAACAGAAGGCAGCAGCGATAACGTTAATAATTAAAGGCAGATTATAACAACATGTAAAGCAACATGCTATATAAGGTCATATATACAGTAGCCTATCTGTACAACAGCACAGAGCATCAGTTATACATTTGATCCAGGTTTTTTACTTTTGAGAACCACAGTGAGAGCCTCATACCTTGTACATATACTTGTTTGTGAGTGTATGTGACATGCATCATATGGTGAGCTCTCTAGTCTCTCTAGCCTTCCACAATTTTCAAATGTTCTGGCTTCACAGCGTCTGCATGTAATAGAACATGAGTTTGTCATAGAGGAACTACGTCACTGTCTACCATCTTATCCGCTTAAATAACATACTAAATAGTATCTAGCAAGATGGAGATCACAGAGGTTATTTTTAATGAGTGCATTTCGCAAGTGGCTAATTAACATCAACTAGCTTCACTAAAACTAACCATCTGAAAGTGTCCGAAACCCTACCTCTTCAAAGAGTATCAAAAATAAATCCCATGGTGCCCCCCACCCCAAAAATAATTATGTATGCACTAATGTAAGATGCTCTTATCCAGAGCGACTGCTAAATGACTAAAATGTAAATGTTAATGTAAAACCACTGCAAGGTTTTGCATGCAAACTTTGGTTTTGAATCTTCATTCAGGCATGTCTGTCTCCTGATTTTAAAAAAGAAAAAAAAAGAAGAGTTGTCTGTCTGAAGAGGACCCACCCCAGAACAATCTTCCCCCCTTATCGAAGTTGCCAAAAGAGTCCGTCATTGAAATCAGACCCTAGTCACTGCTGTTGCCTAGGGTTTGGGGTTTACGAGACTATGAGCTGTCCACAAGACAGGAGAGTGATCTAGGTGCATCCTATTCCACAGTAGACCCTCGAAGGCTATAAGAGACTCACCAACTCGGTGAGGCTGGATAAGTGGCTCACAGACATTTTCAGGTGCACCCTTGCAGTTAGGATTCATGCGCACGTCTAGAGTTCCAGCGTTTGCTTTTGAGAGTGAGTGTGAGACATGCAGATGACAGATCTTAATTTGAAGTCAACCGCTAGACCCTCCCAACTTCTGGCAAATAAAAATGAATAGGATGGGTGTAACATGGTTAAAAGTCCAATAGTCCAGAGTTACACCCATCAGCTCCGTACAGATAGACATGTCTAGAAGCTGGCATCCTTGATGGGATACTTTGCAGGTGTGGTTTAGCAGGGATGTGCTGCCGATGGGTAACAAAGAACCACTTACTCTGGGTCATCTGATACACTAGCAGCTCTGTGACTGAATCTACGAAAGCAGAGACATGGAGAAAGAGCACAAACACTAATGAACAAACACACAACTACAACACATACAGATCTGGACACACAACGCAATACATACAGATATGAGAATGTGTGATATAAGGAATATAGGGGCGTGTTGAAAACACCTGTAGGTTTACTCTATGGGTTACCGTTGACAACAGAATGAGCTCTTTGTAAAGAAACAAGAAAGTTTAATGAGATACTTACTATAGGTTCAGTATTATTACAAAATGAGCAATTACTGTCTTAAATACAAAAACGATGGGTTTACAGTATAGTTGTTCTGGCTAGATCTACAGATCTACAGAAAACAGTGTCCATTTGAACACAAGGTGGCACTCTAAACAAGAACACAGCCAGCTCAGCACTTGGGGAGAAAAAAAAAACACTGAATTCACTGCACTAATATAGGCCTCTACAGAATATTGTATGGCGCAGATGGAAATGATCTCATGATGCAGTCTAAAATAAAACTAGCATTAAAAAGCATGCATATTTTATTAGCCTGCTCATAACGCATCTTCAAAGATGGGGTTCTTCGTCTTTCGCCAGAACAATACGCAATTTGGAGGCTTGGGTTAACCGGTTTAAGTTCCAGGCCAGAGGGCTTTTAAAAGCTGCCTTTCTGACGTTGGGAAGGATGCGAGTGAAAGTGTGTCTTGTGGTCCTATTAAGACTGGCCACAAGACTGAGAGACGAGCGGTCTTATGAAACGAACAGCATTTAAATTGTTTTACGGGCTGTATGTATTTGTCATATCTGCCACAGAGCGAAAGGCCATTTTTCTACTACTACCAGTGCATTCTGGTAATAGAGTTTAAGTCTACTCTATGTAATATGTTTACCATGTATGCATATATCTGCAAGTGTTTAGGCACATTCATGCATACATGCACAGCCCTGTATATTCAACAATTATTAAATAGCAACACTCCTTGGACAAAGCTAAGAAAGTAATACAATGTAAATATGATTGAGGGAGTTGCTGTAACCAGTGTGTATTTGAAATGGTCGAATTTCAGAGGTCACCATGCAAGGTTACTTAAAAGGTCACTGTCATTTCTTCACATGCGCAAAAACATACAAACCCAAATGAACAAATAAAATATATAAAGTATAAATAGAGAAAGGTCATGCATTCTTCATGTTTGCCATCCAGAGGTGTGCATCACTGCTCGAGGTCATGGCCACATGCGTATGAAGCAGGATTTCTAAACGTCTACTGAAGGATGACAGGTAATGTAGTTCTCTGTATCTGATCTGTGTAGGCTGGGAGAAACTCAATATGTTGTGGCTGTTATGGTGTGATGCTCCTCCCTTAGCCAACTGAGCATTTTGTATCGGTCTCTGAATCCTAGTCAATGAACGACAAGCTCACATTGGCGGGAGGTCGTCGTCAAGCCAAGATGGACATTTCTCCACCGCCGGTTTGTTGCCCTCGCGACCTTCAACCTCCGACTTGCCCATGCGACCCTGGCAGGTGATGGTCAGCGTGGTAGTTGCCCCGGCTGAAGGAACAGGCAGGAACTGGTTTGGACCAGTGGTGCCGCCGTGTTTTGGCGAGGTAAGGGCACGGCGAGCCCATACGTCGTCATTCCTCCCAGTGTCTGTCGCCAGGGATATGGACAGCCCCACCTTCTTTTGCCCTGCCTTCTCCCTGTAAATCATGGGAGGGAACTTCCTGGATGTGTCCAGGCTGGTCCTGGGGCTAAGGGGGCTCGTCACGATGATGGAGGTAGTCATGGGGCTGGTTGTCAAGGATGACGGACGGTATAGTTCCTCGGAGCATGAGCGGACGGGGCTACTGCTGAGAGAGTGGTTTGGTTAGCATTGACCAAGGTCGTAGGGCATTTGACATGATTTCACTATTGAAATAACAATAAAACAAAATTAGGATATCCAGATACTTGAAGTAAAAAATACAAAAAAGTCTCTTGACCAATCATAATTACGCAAATGCACATGGCAGAGGTAAACAGCGAAAGGCTGCTATCTCCAGTTGTTTTTGGCAAAAAGCAACAGGGTCGTTCCATGTTATTTCATCAAGTCATGACACCTACCATTGTTCAGATTGTTCTGAAATTGTTTCTGAAGTTAGAAACAGATCATTCAGCAACTTTATTTTGTGGAAATATCATTTTCTCAGAGAACTTATGCTAATGAATTGCACCCAAATTGACCATAAATATTTTTAAGGATTCATACAATATTCAATAATTATAGTACCCAACATCCAATTTGGACCTCACATTCTTCAAACTTTGTCCACCTAATAGTAGGAACAGTACCATCTAGTGGTTAAAATCTGGTGATATCAGGATGATGGATGGGACATAAAGCTAAAAACTTAAAATTACTAGTTTCTCTGAACAGGGGAAAAATACAAATTAACTGAGAATACATTACATAGGATGAAGAAACAATACTCCGATCCGCAGCTTCATACTTCTTGAGACAGAGAACTGATACTATATACTTGTTTTTGGGGTGAGATTGACGTGAGGTGTGGGGGGGTATGTGGGTGACTTGCCAATTTCTTTGGATTCCTCATGTCTTAGTCATAGTTAGAAAATTATTTGGTACTATATTTAATGAATATTATCTGAATCTTATATATTAAAATGGCCAATTTGAGCACAACAAATTAGCTTAATTGTTTTGAAATATCATTTAATCTCTAAGGAATTATGTTCCACAAATGCTTATCTTAACTGTTTAACAAATTATTTCAGAACAATCTGAGATTGTCAGTGTCAAAACACTTCCTTGTTCTTTTTGAGTTGGAACCACCCAACAGTAAAAGAGAAGTCAGATTTTTGCCATAATATAATTGATTCTGTTACAAAAAGGTTCTGGTGAGTGTCATACATTGATCGGTTTCAGGTCTTTTGGAAACTCTGTTCGGTGCACGCTTGTAATTTCTATTTGAAGTGGGGAAAATAGCATACCGATGTCAGGGCAGCCTGGAGGGCTAAATACGCCACTAAAAACTATATTAAATCATTTGTTTTATTAAGTATCTCAAATGACATGGTATATCCTTGCAGGTAACAATATCACAAGGATTATCTAATTTAATTAAAAACAAAGCATTAAAATAGGCCGAACAAAAAAAAGTAATAATCGTAATATAAAGACATCGGCATTGACTCGAATGGGTTTGTTCATAAGGGTTGTGGAACCATTTCAAACACAGATGCAGAATCATACCCAAACACAATATTCTATTATAAAAACTCACATTAGTACAGCTGGAAGGTAGATTTGTGAAGAAAAGCAGATAAAACACTAGTGACTCACAAAGATTGTATTGGGAGAAAACCCACAATAGCTATAGCTAGTCTGCTTTGGTAAAGCTTTCCCCCGTGGATTTTTTTTATTTGATTCTTTGCTTGAAACATAGGCGCAGTTAAATTAAATAGCCCCACTCTTAATAAAAATGGTCAATACACATGGTTCAACTTACTAAAAATTATTTTTCTCCCCACTCATATTATACTAGGCCTTACATTCTACCAGAGTCATTTTCATTATCACACCGTTACCATTGAAAATGTGGACATGTCTTCTGTCATAGAAAAAAATATCTAACGTGTGCCATTGAAAATGCGTACATCTTTTCAGGCAATGAGAAGGGTACGCCATATCCCAGCCCTGGTCAGGGAGCCCTCATTTCCTACTTCCTGAGGGTGGGTTGTCAAATACTGTAACACAGTATGGGTAGGCTAGCTAGACATTGGCAAGTATTTGGTGTGTGCGTGCAAGGCTGTGTCTATATCAAATGTGTGTGTGTGCTTGAACAAGCAACGTGTTTCCAATATACAAAGGCAGCATAGTGACTTGCTGATTATCTCCAACCAGTGCCATAGACCCATTCGGTATTAGATAGATCGCAGCAGCCCTGCCCATCTCTGGGGAAAACAACCTGTGGTTACCTAGGTTACCCCATTGACTTACAGCAAAAACATTTAAATGCAATTTTCTTGTCATCTGCTTGTTTTAGTCAATTAAAAACAACATTTAGGAACTGTACAACATGTCTAAAGATTACTTTTAAATATTGCCTTCTCCCGAGCTCAGTATTGCCAACTTAGCGACTGTCGCTATATTTAGCGAGTTTTCAGCCCTTCATCGACTTTTATTGGTAAAAGATTCTAGCGACAAATTCAACTATTTTTCAGGTTGCCTTTGGGGACTTTTGACAATGAGGGTTTCTATGGTTTTAATTGCATTTAGCGATTTTTCCCACTGAATTCTGCTGCAAACAACTAACAGAAGCCACAGCAACGACGCACACACAGGCAGAGAAGCACCAGGAGAGGGGGATCTGGCGGGAAAGGGGACAAAAAAAACGCTAGATCGGGGACCGCAAATTGGTACGGTGGGGACTCGGTGTCCAAGTAGACTACAAGTAGACTACAAAGAATGGTGAGTTGCATCCAAGGAACACCATACATACTGTGAAGCATGGGGGTGGAAACATCATGCTTTGGGGCTGTTTTTCTGCAAAGGGACCAGGACGACTGATCTGTGAAAGGAAAGAATGAATGGGGCCATGTATCGTGACATTTTGAGTGAAAACCTTCCATCAGCAAGGGCATTGAAGATGAAACGTAGCTGGGTCTTTCAGCATGAAAATGATCCCAAACACACTGCCCGGGCAATGAAGGAGTGGCTTCGTAAGAAGCATTTCAAGGTCCTGGAATGGCCTAGCCAGTTTCCAGATCTCAACCCCATAGAAAATCTTTGGAGGCAGTTGAAAGTCCGTGTTGCCCAGCAACATCACTGCTCTAGAGGAGATCTGCAAGGAGGAATGGGCCAAAATACCAGCAACAGTGTGTGACAACCTGAAGACTTACAGAAAACGATTGACCTCTCATTGCCAACAAAGGGTATATAACAAAGTATTGAGATAAACTTTTGTTATTGACCAAATACTTATTTTCCACCATAATTTGCAAATAATTCATAAAAAATCCTACAATGTGATTTTCTGGATTTTTTTCCTAATTTTGTCTGTCATAGTTGAAGTGTACCTATGATGAAAATTACAGGTCTCTCGTCTTTTTAAGTGGGAGAACTTGCACAATTGGTGGCTGACTAAATACTTTCATGCTCCAGTGTAACACCCATCTATCCAGAAACAAGGGAACAAATTAATTCCATTTGAGTTTGCGCATCTCAAATAGCCTCTTGTAATGCACATTGGTGGTTGTTTTACCTATGACCTATTTTACAATAATGGTGCCGAAGAAGGATGTTATGTGTCCCCAACCGATTGTGTGTTTTTGTTTGTTTATTAGCGCTTTTTTGTAACTTGTTTTTACATAATGTTGCCGCTTACCGTCCTCTTATGACCGAAAATAAATTTTGGACATCAGGACTGCAATTACTCACCACGATCCCTGTGATTTGCATAAAGAGGTGGAGAAAAAGGGGCCAAAGGGTGGGGTGCCTTCTAAGAATTCGTAGGCGATCGAATAAACCCCCACTTCCTTCCATTCTGCTAGCAAACGTGCAATCTTTTGAGAATAAAATAGATGACCTACGCTTAAGATTACAGAATCTAGTAGCCGGGGACTTGAATGCAGGGAAACTTAAATCTGGTTTACCAAATTTCTATCAGCATGTTAAATGTGCAACCACAGGAAAAAAATAATTAAAAACTCTGGACCACCTTTACGCCACACACAAAGACGCATACAAAGCTCTCCGTCACCCTCTATTTGGCAAATCTGGCCATAATACTATCGTTCAGATTCCTGTTTACAAGCAAAAATGTAAGCAAGAAGCACCAGTGACTAGATCAATAAAAATGTTGTTAAGATGCTAAGCTACAGGACTGTTTTGCTAGCACAGACATGAATATGTTCCGAGATTCCTCCGATGGCATTGAAGAGTGCTCCACAACAGTCATTGGCTTCATCAATAAGTGCATCGATGCAGTCGTCCCCACAGTGACCGTATGTACATACCCCAACCAGAAGCCATAGATTACAGGCAACAGCCTCACTGAGCTAAAACATTCAAGGAGCGGAACTCTAACCCGGAAGCTAATAAGAAATCCCACTATGCCCTTCGATGAACCACCAAACAGGCAAAGCGTCAATACAGGACTAAGATCGAATAATACTACACCGGCTCTGATGCTCGTCGGATGTGGCCGTGCTTGCAAACCATTACAGACAAAGGTAAGCACAGCCGAGAGCTTTCCAGGGACACAAGCCTACCAGACGAGCTGAACTATTTCTAGGCTCGCTTCGAGAGGCAAATGGCACTGAAACATGCATGAGAGCACCAGCTGTTCCGGAAGACTGATCACAGCAGCCGATATGAGTAAAACTTTTAAACAAGTCAACATTCACAAGGCCGCAGGGCCAGATGGATTACCATGATGTGCACTGCGAGCATGCGCTGACCAACTGGCAAGTGTGTTCCTGACATTTTCAACTTCTCCCTGTCCGAGTCTGTAGTACCAACATGTTTTCAGCAGGCCACCATAGTCCGGTGTCCAAGATCACTAAGGAAACCTGCCTAAATGACTACCGACCCGTAGCACTCACATCTGTAGCCATGAAGTGCTTTGAAAGGCTGGTCATGGCTCACATCAACACCATTATCCCAGAAACCCTAGACCCATTCCAATTTGCATACCGACCCAACAGATCAAAAGATGCCATTTCTATTGCACTCCACACTGTCCTTTCCCACCTAGACAAAAGGAACACCTATGAGAAAATGCTATTCATTGACTACAGCTCAGCGTTCAACACTATGGTGCCCTCAAAGCTTATCAATAAGCTAAGGACCCTGGGACTAAACACCTCCCTCTGAAACTGGATCCTGGACTTCCTGACAGGCCACCCCCAAGTGGTAAGGGTAGGTAACAACACATCCACCACGCTGATCCTCAAAAAAGGGGCCCCTCAGGGGTGCGTGCTCAGTCCCCTCCTATACCATGTGGTGCCAGGACAACAACCTCTCCGTCAATGTGATCAAGACAAAAGGAGATTATTTTGGACTACAGGAAAAAGAGGACCGAGCACGCCCCCCATTCTCATCGACAGGGCTGCAGTGGAGCAGGTTGAGAGCTTTAAGTTCCATGGTGTCCACATTGCCAACAAACTAACATGGTCCAAGCACACCAAGACAGTCGTGAAGAGGGAACAACAGAACCTATTCCCCCTCATGAGACTGAAAAGATTTGGCATTGGTCCTCAGATCCTCAAAAGGTTCTACAGCTGCACCATCGAGAGCATCCCGACTGGTTGCAACACTGCATGGCAACTGCTCGGCCTCCGACCGCAAGGCACTACAGACGGTAGTGCAAATGGCCCAGTGCATCACTGGGGCCAAGCTCTCTGCCATCCAGGACCTCTATACCAGGTGGTGTCAGAGGAAGGCCCTAAAAATGGTCAATGACTCCTGCCACCCTAGTTGTAGACTGTTCTCTCTGCTACCGCACGGCAAGCGGTACCGGAGCGCCAAGTCTTGGTCCAAGAGGCTTCTAAACAGCTTCTACCCCCAAGCCATAAGAATCCTTAACACCTAATCAAATGGCTTCCCAGACTACTTGCATTACCCCCCCCCCTCTTTTACACCGCTGCTACCCTGTTGTTATCATCTATGCATAGTCAATTCAATAACTTTACCTACATGTACATATTATCTCAACTAACCGGTGCCCCCGCACCGGTACCCCCACTGTATAGTCTGGCCATTGTTATTTTACTGCTGCTCTTAAATTACTTGTTACTTTTATTTCTTATTCTTATCTGTTTAAAAAAACTGCATTGCTGGTTAGAGGCTCACAAGTAAGCATTTTACTGTAAGGCTGTTGTATTCAGCGCATGTGACTAATAACATTTGATTTTAGTTGAAAGCACCGACAGTCATTCTGGAAAAGAGCGTATGTTAAATGACTAGAATGTAACTGTAATCAACAGTAGCCAAACAACTAACAGGCAGGAGGCCTTAAGAAGTTGCTACAGGACGGATGTCAAAACAACTGCCAGGAACACAGAGCGACTCATCAGAAATAAAAAGAACGAACATTGCAGACTCCTGGCAAACACCAAAACCCCAAACTTCTGAGCTTGGTTTTCACATGCAGCGAAAGAGGGCAGCTGTGGCCAACGCCAACAAAAACACTAGGCCACAGCACAGCGTATGTTTGGAATGTTCCTCGGACCTCCCCAGAATAACTCTTGGGTATGTCCTAAATGGCACCGTATTACCTATATAGTGCCCCTACTTTTGACCAGGGCCCACAGTGCACTATATCAGGAAGAGTGTGCCATTTAGGATGCAGACTTGGAACATGCCCTGTACACAAGTCCTATTTCATCTTTAGTGTGTTTAGTCAGCCAACATAGTGCCAAGCCAGGTCTTCAGATATCGAAGGCCAGAGAAAGCAGACCTATTCATAGGGTGGATCCAAATTCAACTCACTACGGCCCCAAATAAGCATCAGTCATGTCCTTGTCGGAAAATAACAGGAAAAGTTGCGCTCTTATGAAATGGTTCACTGAATCTCCCAGAGTTTGTGTAAGTAGTTGTCTTTAGAAGTATCTGCATGGGCGTGTTTGAAGGTGTCATCACCAAAACAATATAAGGAAATCAAATTGGCACCTTGGTTTCAATACATTTTACAGGGATATCCTAAAGAGGGTTAATTAAGTTAGGGTCATTGGAACTGTGGCTTGATGAGACAAGAGACTAAGGGAAAGTTTCATCTGGGGATTGTTTTGGTAAGGGGTTATTGTTTTAGCTTTAGGAGTTAGGGCACACAGTGATTGGCACCTTTGCTCAGCAGTCACAGTCAGGTGTATAGCAGTCTCCCTGTGGTTGAGTGTGGGGGTCTGTGAGCGCTGAGGGGGGGTGTAGGAGTGAAGCTCATACTTCTCCCTCTCCTTCCACTCCTGTCTCCATGGGCATGTCGGAGTGAACCTCCCTTCCTCCTCTTTTCTCTCCTCCATTTCTTCCTCACCCCTGTGTTGTTCTTCTGACTGACTCTGTGGTTGGGGAAGGGGTTGGGCTTGGAGCTCGGGGGACGGGGGCTCAATAGGAGCTATAACTGGGGGTACGTCTAGGTTGGGGAGTTTGGTTGGACTGTTACACACACGCAGACACACACACACATACATCCATCCAGCACACACGCACGCCCACACAAGCGGCAATCACAACACCAACATGCAACGATAACACAGCGTAGCACAAACAAAGCCGCAAGGCATGTGAAACACGCAAGCATTACCACAAAACACAGTGATAATGTGATCATATGCACAATGACAATGGGAGTACCAAAAAGCAACACACCAATGGAAACATGTGGAAGGAAAAAATAGCAAATTAACAGATCACACATTATAATGATGCAATAAAAATCTCAAAACATTTGAATAAAGAGTCACTGAAAAGCCGAACAAGCTGAATGAAGAATAATGTGCTGTTTGGTATTGGTCGGTCAGGGACCCGATGACCTCGGTGAAAAGCTCAAGCCAATCTCATTCAAGCGCACAGACAGGTGTAGAAACGCACTGACACATGCACACGTCCTCATACATTTACTCAGATAGGGTTAGCATGACCTTAGGATCTACAATTGCACACCCACATGTAAACACAGAGACACACTTGCCTGCTCTGCTCACACTTGCCCCTTGTTGACTTCGACTTACAGGTTTAACTCTTTCCAATTACAACCTTGCATTGAGACACGCGTAGAGGAAATACGATGTTTGCTGAATGAATCCAGCCGGAAGCCAGTCATCCTTCCAATACTATTGAGAAGCCTGCGTATTACGAAGCCTGTATTCGTCATCGTGTGAGAGTGGTGTGTAGGTGTTACATGTAAAGTCTGGCTTAAACTAATAAGCTTAAAGTCAAACCATGCCATGTCAACAAGGTCAGATGTACTATTGGAGCAAAGGCCCGATTTAGTAGGTCACGTCTAGTGTAAACAAACACACTCATATGTATGCATGTAAACTCAGCGAAAAAAGAAACATCCTCTCACTGTCAACTGCGTTTATTTTAAGCAAACTTAAATGTGTAAATATTTGTATGAACATAAGATTCAACAACAGACAAACTGAACAAGTTCCACAGACATGTGACTAACAGAAATGGAATAATGTGTCCCTGAATAAAGGGGGGTGAGGGGGCAAAAATCAACCGTGCTCAAAGGGATTGAGATTTGAGCTCTTCGCTGGCCATGGCAGAACGCGGACTTTCCAGTCTTGCAGGAAATCACACACAGAACAAGCCGTATGGCTGGTGGCATGCTGGAGGGTCATTGATGGAGGGATTGTGCGTTCCTGGAGTAACTTGGGCAGTTGTTGCCGTCCTGTAGCTGTCCTGCAGGTGTGATGTTCGGATGTACCAATCATGTGCAGATGTTGTTACACGTGGTCTGCCACTGCGAGGACGATCAGCTGTCCATCCTGTCTCCCTATAGCGCTGTCTTAGGCGTCTCACAGTATGGACATTGCAATTTATTGCCCAGGCCACATCTGCAATCCTCATGCCTCCTTGTAGCATGCCTATGGCATGTTCACGCAGATGAGCAGGGACCCTGGGCATCTTTCTTCTGGTGTTTTTCAGTGGCTTAACGACCGTTCCACAGGTGCATGTTCATTAGTTGTTTATGGTTCATTGAACAAGCATGGGAAACAGTGTTTAAACCCTTTACAATGAAGATCTGTGAAGTTATTTGGATTTTTACAAATTATCTTTGAAAGACGGGGTCGTTTCTTTTTTTGCTGAGTTTATGTATGCATGTGTTTGTACAGTATGTATGCATGTGTTTGTACAGTATGTATGCATGTGTTTGTACAGTATGTATGCATGTGTTTGTACAGTATGTATGCATGTGTTTGTACAGTATGTATGCATGTGTTTGTACAGTATGTATGCATGTACTCTGTGTGCACACATGAAAGCACGCTCACACACATGCTCGTAAGCGCACACACACCAGATTTCAACTCATCAAGATGAGTGAAACAAGCCATATTTTAGTTTCATGAAAACCTCAATACGCTGTTTTGATATCGGTTTCTAACAACACTCAACGGGGTCATATAGTAGCCAAAGTGGCTCACACATTTTAAGAGTCACCTATCTGTGTCTGCATAGCAAATGTCTTGCCTGTTGCTGGCTTTCCCCTGAGTGCTTCGGCCTTGGCCAATCAAACACCCATCTGGTCTATATCAGATCCGCCGTTCATGCCACAATAGTACTAATTCTATTTATATTTTTCCTATGCTCCAGAACTTTGGTGACTACTAAGTATTTTTTAAACCTCACGCTTTGAGCTGGATGTGTCAATGTGTGGTTCATACACTAATAATCTATGAGCAGAATTACTGTTTTACCTTAATTAGCCACGGAATGCCACATTTTCCCCCATGTGGGCCAGCCCCCTAGCAAATCAAGCTCAACCAATGAGCTTCAGCCTCTCGCCATAACAGATACAGCTATCAATACACACATGACGCACCCACAGCAGAGGGAGAGAGAGAGAGCAAAGACGTGGTGCACGTCTGCATATCTGGAAAATTGCGTGCTACGTTAGGTCATTTTCAAAGACAATTTTTGGCTCATGAGAACTACTTTCAGAACTACTGGCTAAATAGTATACAAAAGTACAGAAAAACATCTTTAAACATGCATGTTCCACATCAGACAAGACATTCCCAGTCTCCTTTGTGCGTTGGGGAAATTACAATATGAAGGAAAATTGGCTGACGGTAGCGGTTTTCAAAGTGCTATGTCAGGTCTGGTGGAAGAAACAACATATCGGTGTTCCGGAGAGAAGCAGTCCATCACCACCACCCTGGGGTGGCAGGGTAGCCTAGTGGTTAGAGTGTTGGACTAACTGGAAGGTTGCAAGTTCAAACCCCCGAGCTGACAAGGTACGAATCTGTCGTTCTGCCCCTGAACAGGCAGTTAACCCACTGTTCCTAGGCAGTCATTGAAAATAAGAATTTGTTCTTAACTGACTTGCCTAGTAAAATAAAGGTAAAATAAAATAAATAAATAAAAACATGCCAACACTTCTAGAAAAGATAGAATAAGGGCCCAGAGTTTCTTTCGTCTCAATGGTAATAACAGAACCTCCATTAGCATTTTGGCTAATGTTTAGATTGATGGCCCATTAGGCTCGTGTTATCTGTAGCTAAAAAAGAACACTAAGCTAACGAGCTGCTAAGGTGTGCGCACCAATCGAATGGTGATGAGTATTTTGGAGAACAGTTATCATTTTGAACAATAGAGTATAAGAGGTACTTTATCAATATATGACAAATACAATATTAGCATATTGGTCTCCTACTGCTATTGAAACACCTCCCACTATCTATTGGCTTGGGTCTGTCTGAACTGGTCTGTCAAAGTGTAGCAAGTGACATACATAGGAGTTAAAAAGATCAAGTTTTCCTGGAGAAAAGAGTGCAACACATTTACCAAATCACACCATGGCTATGATCGAATATCCATACTAGCATTCCACTTAGTAGTGGTAGTAGGCTCTGTTCCAATTTATCTATCACTTTTATTACATCACCAATGCTCACCTGAAGGGTATATCGCCTCCTATGGGCGAGGTGGCGGTACTCCAGCTCTTGCGGCTGCCTCCACCCCCTCCACTGCCCTCCTCCCGGCTCTCGTGGTCACCCCTTTTCCTGCGCAGCGGTGTGGGCACATAGCCACTGGCGTTGCTCTTGTTGGGCAGGTACTGATTGAAGGGTACCATCACACGGGGCTCGCTCACCGAGGTCCGCCGAGCCAGCATGTCATCCTTGCGCACGTCTGGCAGCTTCCTGCCCCCGTGGGGTCCGGCGTCGGACTCTGAGTCGCTGCCACGGCCTGGTGGGTACAAACGAGGGAGAGACTGACTTAAACCACCACAGTACCCCCATGAAACGTTGCCCCACCCACCGAGAAAGAGAATTAACTGCTTAGGTTTTTAAAATTAGACATCAGCGTTTACCAATCCTGGACTAAAAGGACCACTTTCTTAATTGGTTTTCATTTTAATGATGCTATCCAACCACTGACCTCAACTTGGATAGACATTACTAAGAGTGGTCTAGAGGTATGCTAGAAATACCCCAGTATCAATTAAACAGACCATTGAACAGCAGAAAACGTTCTAGATTGTGCCTTTAAGAGCTCTGAGTCTGATATAGCCATAGACTGTTAAAATGGAAATAAATCACAAGAATCAGTTTAAAAGAACACCAATACATTAGGAGTCCCCAGTACCTGGCCTAGATGATCATGTGACTTAGCAGTCTGCCAGTGAAGTCTCTCTTTTACCACCTATGCACCTTTCTAGGCTTTCTTAAACAAACTGTACAGTATACTTATTATGGGCGAAGGTAGATACTGTTTGATTGCTCTTGTCAACCATCAAATTAACCCAAAATAGTAACATTTGGTTGTGTAGAACCTCATCGCTTAAGGTCTTCCCTCCCTCTCTGCCACATAAATTCATCCTTTAAGGTCCTGCCCTTCTCAACTTAGAGATTTGTGCTTCCCAAATGGCACCCTATTTCCCCTTCAAAGTGCACTACTTTTGACCAGAGCCCAGAGGATGCCATTTGGGACACAAACATTCACTTTTTGACAGATAAAGACTATAGAGACCTTAAGGTACTTCTGCTTCAAATTGACCATAGGTTGTAAAGTGGAGGGGTTTAACCCTTCAACAGCTTCAATTGGAACCATAAGCAGGTGCCACTAATGCATGCAGCCCATACCAACTGACCTGTGGTCTCCTGTCAACCTGTGGTCTCCTGTCAACCTGTGGTCTCCTGTCAACCTGTGGTCTCCTGTCAACCTGTGGTCTCCTGTCAACCTGTGGTCTCCTGTCAACCTGTGGTCTCCTGTCAACCTGTGGTCTCCTGTTACCAGTAAATGGCAGGTGGCATAGCGGTTAAGAATGTTGGGCCAGTAACTGAAAGGTCGCTTGTTCGAATCACAGAGCCTACTAGGTGAAAAATATGTCGATGTGCCCTTGAGCCAGGCACTCAACTCCAATTGCTCCTGTAAGTCTCTCTGGATAAGAGTGTCTGCTAAATTACTAAAATGTAAACATGTGGACTACTGTTAACAGGGAAGAATAGAAGAGGGAGGAATAGAGAAGAGTGAAGACTAGAATAGGGAAGAGAGTACAGAAGTGGCCTCTTGCTAGTAACAAAGATGTCTATTTATCCACAGTGTGCGTTGATTTACGTAACCCCTGACAAAAGAGAGCTGCCATTATCACATTTCTTTTGGAGATGAAATTAAAATCCTCTGAGGTAGCTTCCACAGTGAGTTTGAGAGCAGAATGGTGATACCAGCTTAAGGAAGGCTTGGACCATGGAAAACTGTAGCTAATTTGTATAAACAGTCATGATTGGGAGCCTCATCATTGAATGATCTCTCTTCTGTCCTTCTGTTCTCAGACCAAGTGTGTGGGCCTCCAGGAGGTCTCCTGGATCTGTTCCAGAGTCAATTAGAGTTAGATGAGCCCAGGGCTGGAGATGGCCTGGGCGAGGCACTGTGGTTAGGACAGTGAACATCTTTAACGTACAGCTGGCCTCACTAAATTCATTTCACTAAAACCACTCAATTTTTACCTATATGGCCAACCCAGCATCAACTGCTCAGTGTTTCCCTATAAACCACTACAAAAAAAAACCACCAACAACTCAATGCTTCCTTTCAATCCAATAGAAAAACAGACCTCTCAATGCCTTTCGCAACAAACCAATAATAAAACATCTTTACAAACGAATAGCAAACACATCAACTAAGCATTTCCCTACAAACCAATAGCAAACACAATGTGGTCGGTCTTTTGTGGCTCAGTTGATACCATGTGGCACTTACAATGCCAGGGTTGTGGGATTGATTCCCACGGGGGACCAGTACAAACAAATATGAAAATGTACGCACTCACTACTATAAGTCGCTTTGGATAAGAGCGTCTGCTAAATGATATATATATATATATATATGTATATACATACATACACACACATACACTGCTCAAAAAAAATAAAGGGAACACTTAAATAACACAATGTAACTCCAAGTCAATCACACTTCTGTGAAGTCAAACTGTCCACTTAGGAAGCAACACTGATTTTCAATACAATTCACATGCTGTTGTGCAAATGGAATAGACAACAGGTGGAAATTATAGGCAATTAGCAATACACCCCCAATAAAGGAGTGGTTCTGCAGGTGGTGACCACAGACCACTTCTCAGTTCCTATGCTTCCTGGCTGATGTTTTGGTCACTTTTGAATGCTGGTGGTGCTTTCACTCTAGTGGTAGCATGAGACGGAGTCATCAATGCGAGCTGTGGCAAGAAGGTTTGCTGTGTCTGTCAGCGTAGTATCCAGAGCATGCTACCAGAAGACAGGCCAGTACATCAGGAGATGTGGAGGAGGCCGTAGGAGGGCAACAACCCAGCAGCAGGACCGCTACCTCTGCCTTTGTGCAAGGAGGAGCAGGATGAGCACTGCCAGAGCCCTGCAAAATTACCCCCAGCAGGCCACAAATGTGTATGTGTCTGCTCAAATGGTCAGAAACAGACTCCATGAGGGTGGTATGAGGGCCCACACGTGGGGGTTGTGCGTACAGCCCAACACCGTGCAGGACATTTGGCATTTGCCAGAGAACACAAAGATTGGCAAATTTGCCACTGGCGCCCTGTGCTCTTCACAGATGAAAGCAGGTTCACACTGAGCACATGTGACAGAGTCTGGAGACGCCGTGGAGAACGTTCTGCTGCCTGCAACATCCTCCAGCATGACCAGTTTGGCAGTGGGTCAGTCAAGGAGTGGGGGGGCATTTCTTTGGGGGGCCGCACAGCCCTCCATGTGCTCGCCAGAGGTAGCCTGACTGCCATTAGGTACCGAGATGAAATCCTCAGACCTCTTGTGAGACCATATGCTGGTGCGGTTGGCCCTGGGTTCCTCCTAATGCAAGACAATGCTGGACCTCATGTGGCTGGAGTGTTCCTGAAAGAGGAAGGCATTGATGCTATGGACTGGCCCGCCTGTTCTCCAGACCTGAATCCAATTGAGCACATCTGGAACATCATGTCTCGTTCCATCCACCAATGCCACGTTGCACCACAGACTGTCCAGGAGTTGGCGGATGCTTTAGTCCAGGTCTGGGAGGAGATCCTTCAAGAGACCATCCGCCACCTCATCAGGAGCATGCCCAGGCGTTGTAGGGAGGTCATAAAGGCACGCGGAGGCCACACACAATACTGAGCCTCATTTTGACTTGTTTTAAGGACATGACATCAAAGTTGGATCTGCCTGTAGTGTGGTTTTCCACTTTAATTTTGAGCGTGACTCCAAATCCAGACCTCCATGGGTTGATAAATTTGATTTCCATTGATCATTTTAGTGTTCCCTTTATTTTTTGAGCAATATATATATATATATTGCTCAAAAAAATATACACACACACTTTAAATCAAACAAACATCAACTAAACATCTCCCTGCAAACCAAAAATCCAGCTCTGAGCACTTTCACCCATCGACACAGACATTTCCTCCCCACTTCCTTCCAAACAATAACACACCCTAGCCCTCGACAGGAATATTGGTCTCAGCCCATGTGTTGCCTTTAGTTCCCAGAATCTCAGCCAAAACACTTGGTGAAACATTGCAACCTTTTACAAGCCTCCATTAAAAGTTAAGAGGTTGCTTTGACAATTATACTGTGTGATACTACTTACCTACTTCCTATGGTAACTTATGACTAGCATGAAGTTAAAAAACACCTTCATTTTCAGCCGAGCTAGAATTCAGACTCCATTCATGTCTTCCTTGCAGTGCATAAATCTTTTTTTTTAAATTCTTTTTTTTTTTTTTTTTTTTTTACAGCTGTTGACGTGTCTGTCTTTCCGACATGAAACATTACTCACATGCGACCATTGTGAACATGGCGGATGCATTGGAATATGGACATTTAAGCAGAGCTGTTGCTTTAATCCTTTCCATCCATTGTCTGACACCATCGCACTCACACAGTGTATGTTATACTGTGGGGGGGGGGGGGGGTTGTGCCCAGCAAAAAGTGCACAAAAAATTGAGAAAATGAGATGAGAGCATAGCTTCCTGAGCTGCATAGGGTCAAACATGGACAGGCAGCTTAAATAATAACCATCTGCATGTATGTATGCATGTATGTATGTAGATACACATACATACATAGTTATTATTTAAGCTGCCTTTCCACATTTGACCCTATGCAGCTCAGGTAGCTATGCTCCAATCTGTTTTTCTCACTGTTTTTTGATGCACTTTTATATACATTTATAATATAATAATAATAAATGCCATTTAGCAGACGCTTTTATCCAAAGCGACTTACAGTCATGTGTGCATACATTCTACGTATGGGTGGTCCCGGGAATCGAACCCACTACACGCACACACACATTTTTTTAACATCACACTTGTCCACATATATAAATAAACTCAGCAAAAACAGAAACGTCCCTTTTTCAGGACCCTGTCTTTCAAAGATCATTCGTAAAAATCCAAATAACTTCACAGATCTTCATTATAATGCTTGTTCAATTAATGAACATGCACCTGTGGAATGGTCATTAAGACACTAACAGCTTACAGACGGTAGGCAATTAAGGTCACAGTATGAAAACTTAGGACACTAAAGAGGCCTTTCTACTGACTCTGAAAAACACCAAAAGAAAGATGCCCAGGGTCCCTGCTCATCTGCGTGAATGTGCCTTAGGCATGCTCCAAGGAGGCATGAGGACTGCAGATGTGGCCAGGGCAATACATTTCCATGTCTGTACTGTGAGACGCCTAAGACGGCGCTACAGGGAGACGGGATGGACAGCTGATCATCCTCGCAGAGGCAGACCACTTGTAACAACACCTGCACAGGATCGGTACATGCGAACATCACACCTGCGGGACAGGTACAGGATGACAAAAACAAATGCCAGAGTTACAATAGGAACGCACAATCCCTCCATCAGTGCTCAGACTGTCCACAGTAGGCTGAGAGGCGCTGGACTGAGAGCTTGTAGGCCTGTTGTAAAGGCAGGTCCTCACCAGACCTCACCGGCAACAATGTCACCTACGGGCACAAACCCACCGTCGCTGGACCAGACAGGACTGGCAAAAAGTGCTCTTCACTGATGAGTCGCGGTTTTGTCTCACCAGGGGTGATGGTCGGATTCACGTTTATCGTCAAAGGGATGAGCGTGACACCGAGGCCTGTACTCTGGAGCGGGATCCATTTGGAGGTGGAGGGTCCATCATGGTCTGAGGCGGTGTGTCCCAGCATCATCGGACTGAGCTTGTTGTCATTGCAGGCAATCTCAACGCTGTGCGTTACAGGGAAGACATCTTCCTCCCTCATGTGGTACCCTTCCTGCAGGTTCATCCTGACAATGACCCTCCAGCATGACATTGCCACCAGCCATACTGCTCATTTTGTGTGTGATTTCCTGCAAAACAGGAATGTCAGTGTTCTGCCATGGCCAGCGAAGAGCCCGGATCTCAATCCCATTGAGCACGTCTGGGACCTGTTGGATTGGAGGGTGAGCACTAGGGCCATTCCCCCCCAGAAATGTCCGGGAACTTGCAGGTGCTTTAGTGGAAGAGTGGGGTAACTTCTCACAGCAAGAACAAATCTTGTGCAGTCCATGAGGAGGAGATGCACTGCAGTACTTAATGCAGCTGGTGGCCACACCAGAAACTGACTGTTACTTTTGACCCTCCCGTTATTCAGGGACACATTATTCCATTTCTGTTAGTCACATGTCTGTGGAACTTGTTCCGTTTATGTCTCAGTTGTTGAATCTTATGTTCATACAAATATTTACACATGTTAAGTTTTCTGAAATTAAGCAGCTGACAATGAGAGGACGTTTCTTTTATTTGTTTCTAAGTTTATATATGTCTGTGTACGTGCGCGTGCGTATATTAAAATATGAAAGCAGGCTAGGCGTGTGTGGTTATGGTTAGGTCTCATTTTGTCTCAATCCCCCTTGAACAATCAGGGTTTTAAAAGGCTCTGGTTGGAGTGTCATAGAGTTTTAAAATACAGAACCTAGTTCTTGGCTTCTCTTTCCTTGCCTGGAAAATACATAAAACACACATCTTATTTTTCCTCTGGTGCATTTGATGGAGAGCTTGCTAGTCTTGTGTTGACATTGCAGCTGCTAATATACAAAAGATAGTCCTTAAGGGTACCATAGGCCTGTATAAGAGAGGAGAGGAATAATATCAATCAATAATGGTGTATGTGTGCATGCGCATATGTCCCTAGGTGTGCATACAAATATAGGCACAAGATTGAGTATGCCCCTATATTACAAGCAGAAACACCCACACCCACTGTGACTGATATGGATCACTCTCAGGTATCATCTAGTGCAACACCACAGATTGTAACAGTTGAAGAATTGGTATGTAAAAAACAGCTCCACTAGAATATGTTGCAACCCGTCAGTCAAGACTGCAATCTCCTCTCTCCACCACCTGATCTCAATTCTCTCTCTCCATGTCTCTTCAAGAGGGCCTTCAAAGAGACGTAACCCACAGCAACAGCCCTAAACATTGGGCCCGAGGAATAAACACAAAACCTCCTTTGTACATATGTCAATAACAGAGCTGGGCTGAGATGGAGATACCCTGACAGATGATCACATAGATTGGAGGTTGAAAAGAGCAAATAGGGGCAGCTAGTTTCAGACCAGCTGACAGTGACTATTCCACCACCTGCCCCAATGACACTGTATGTGAAAATGCCTGACATGCATCATTAAAGTGCACAGAATAAACCATTGGTGGTGAATGAGGTAAGTCACTATGTGATGACAGCTACATGAACAAAACAGTTACAGCTATGCAAGCCACTATAACACAACAGGGTGCACACCATTTAGCAACAGAAAATGTTTTACAACGAAAATGAGAATTCAAGTTCAGTTAGTCCCTCCCGGTTTTGTCCATTTTCTTCTGTTAGGTTTTGACCCAGGTAACACCAGAGACTATGAGACAGTAAAATCATGTGACTTGTGTGTGTGCAGTGTGACCCATCCGGGCGTCTAGCGTCTTACCATCACTGCCAATGCCGCGGGCGACCACTACGTCCGGCGAGGGCGTCTGTCTGGAGCGTGAGCCGAATGAGTCCAGGCTGTCGAAGGAGTCCTCTCGGCCGTGGCGAGGCGGGGAGAGCGAGTCGCTACGCTCCGAGTCCCAGCAGTCGATGTAGCCACTGTCCCGTATGCTGCGCTGGGGGCTCTCCGTGTCCTCTGCCTCCTTTGACACACAAATTTATGCACACACACACGTCAATGTAAAAAGATTGTGTTGAGATCCCAATACCCCATCCAATCTGGATCCCTCCTTCACCATGATTCCTCCAACACGGACAAGTACATTCACTTCCTCTTTCCAATTCTAATTGATATTCCTCTTCTGTCTCTGTGTTTTAAGCTGCACAGTGTAACCCTGTCTGTGGCTTCTCTAGTTTCCAGGGTTGAGGAAAGGCTTTTCCTTCCCGTCTGCCAGAGGAACCTCCTGGACCAGCCCTGTTTCTCTTTCCCCCTCATGGCTGACACCTACCACCTCTTTCTCAGTCTCCACTGCCCCTTCTCTTTCCCTCAAACCCTCCTGTCCCTCCCTCTCCCCTTCCTCTACTCCTCTCTCCTGCTCCCTTCCACTCCCCCTCCCCATCCCTCCCACACTATCCCTTTCTCCACCCACCCCTATCCCCCCCAACCCATTTTCCCCCCTTACCCTCCAATCTACTCATTCTTTCAATTCCTCAGACCTATTCCCTGTGCCAGATCCTGAGTGAAGGAGGATGCTGGGGTCCTACTTGGCTGACCTCATGGTGGGTGGGGGGAGGTGTGGGGTACAATGGCTGGCTTTGAGTGGCAACTCTAGGGGGGGGGGGGGGGATTCCTGATAGGGTTCATAGGACAACAGCAGTGGACCTGAAGCTAATGAGTGTGCAGGTTTTGGTTCCTGCCCAGCATTAATACACCTCCTGTATTGCGTGTAACAGGATTTCATAAACCTATTGAATTTCTCTCTCACTTTAAGTCACTATCATTACCTTTTGTTAAGTGGAGATGTGGCCCTGTTATTCTGGACTATACAGACATCTGGGAAAGCATTCTAGGTTAAGTGGTCATTTCTCATTTATAGAGAATAATAGTGGGAGAATGGAATAAATGGAAGAGGAGTGACCTCACGCTCAGAACGGTTGCTACAGCTACATCCCTATATGTCCCTGGGGGGCTGTAAAAAGCCATAGTCCCGGTGACACACTGGTTCTGGAAGACCAGTTGAAGGCCTGAGATCATCCCTGGACAAAGAGAGAGGTGGGAATGGGGGGGAGAAAGAGCAAAGAGCATTCTCTTCTAGGGATGACTCCATGATGAGGGGAAGGGTGAGATAAAGGATGGAGTAGTGAAAGCATCAGTGCACCCGAGGGGAGTTTGCGTCATAACATCCTTACGTTTGCCAAAGAAAATATATGCTTAGGTTGGACAGTCCCTTCTAGTCTAACGTTCCTAATAGTACAGCCACCAAACAACTGCAAAACTACTTTGAACATCTACAAAGACATAAAAGTAAACCACCCTTCCAGGAATTGAACCCCCAACCTTGTCATTGCTATCACTAGGATACAACAAACTGAGCCATGTCAAAGCCTTACATCTATCCCTGTACGCATCCCTGTACACACCTTCCGCATCTGTGATAGCAGGCCTTCAAACTCCTTCAGGTCCAGTGTGGGCCCGTTGTAGGAGGTGCAGCTGTTGGCAGCCCGGCCCAGCCAGTATATGGTAATCAGAACCTGTGGAGGAATCATTACAGCAGGAAGAGGATTTTGAGCCAGTATCAACAAGACAAGGTATTAACGTCAGTCTGTAACATTCAATTTAGTGGAAGATCATTGCCAATTGACCCAGCCGCACAGTCAACCAACTTTTGGGCTAACTAATTCCCAGTGGTCTCATACCCCAAGCTTGTGCACAAGTTGTGTAATACATTAGGCAAGACTGCTAGCACATGATACATTAGCTTATTTCATAATTAGCAAAGTTGCTTGATAAATGCTTTACAGGCCCAATATCACACTTTTCCCCCAAAAAACTGACCAAACTAACAGTATGTTTACTGAGTAAACCTGGCAAACTGCCATTGCAAAATCAACCTATGTTGATATGGGTAAAGTTAACATACTGTAAGCCACAAACAAAATTCTTGACAGCTCCAAGGTATGCTTCATAACGCTAATACTAACCGACAGCAACACAAGCATTCTCAGCCACCTGAGAGCAATCAGAGAATTCCACATTTCACACAGTATGTCTATGTGACAGATGCCAGCTATGGCACACTGTACCCATTAGCTAGCAAAATTATACCATCTCTCAAAGAGGAACATTGGGCTAACTTATATAAAATTAAAATAATGCTAACTCAGACATGTGTTGCAGACATATTAAGGTACTGTACTGACACATTAAATATTCCGGATACATTCTGGACATATCGTTTTGCCATGCGGTTTGTGCAGCGACCGTACCACACACAATTGATACTACACACAATTGCTCCACAGTTGTTATTCCCCAATTGCATCAATTCAATGTACTATTCTCCCTTGAGTGTTAGTTTGATGTCAAGTCTAGTCATACAAACTAAAATCACCCTCCTTTCCACTTGCCTTCAATTTGTAAGGAGTATAAACAGTTTCATCAAAGTGGCCACCAATAGGGTTCACTTCCTGATATATTTGGTCCACTCTTTTCCCTATCACTATAATAGGCTAGCCAGGGGTTTCTGTACAAAAAAGACCTAGCCCTTGTCCTGGCCAATATGAACACACAGCTAGCTTTCTCACTCTCTTTACCATTGCCACATGGGTAAGGTTGTTTTACTATGCTAACATAGCCCTGACAGCTAATTTACCATGCCAACTTCATCTACTATCTCATGTCCCTATATGTAGCTAGGCCACTGTGTGGACACAGCACTCTTGCTACTGTGACCATATGGAGATCACACAGGCTCTTTTATGTTGCAAGAACAAGCTGATAGATGACTTTGTCTGCTTTGTGATATCAATCTAAGGATCTAGGGTTATTCCTTTGATAAAACCGATTACAGGTGGTTTGCCTAATGTGTGGTACACAGTAATTGTAAGCACTCTTTTCAGATGACAATCTAGGCTACAAAACAAAAACTAAACATACTTCACCCACAATGCACATCCAGTGCACTGTATCTAGAAGGCAAAACAATACTATTGACATTCATCACAAGCACCCACACTACCATTTAGCATGACAAATGTACACAAAGTGAATTCAGGTAGGTAGCCTGACTGGGATTCAAACTTGGAGGATACTTGCAACTTTCAGTACAACACCCGTCTGTCAAACAGCAAGGGGCTGGAACCTCTTGATAAGGTCATTAGGTGCCGTTCTAAGGACGGAAAACGTTTGTGTCAATAAATAGCCTAGACAGGGTATAAATGTCCATACAAATCATGCTCCGTTTGTGGAATATACAGTAGGTTCTACAACTGTTGCAATGATCAATTAAACAGCATACCGAACCTGGCTAAATATGTTGAAGCTACACCTTTGCAAACACCCCTGTGACAGCATGTCACACTGAAAGTATACACCACAAACTAATCCTGCAACATCTTAAAGACCTGAGGTCATGCCCTCTGCACGTCTGTCTCCGCCTCACTTTACAGTGCCCCGTCTTCTCTGATACGTTTCACTGGACCAGTCACCTGACAAAATGTGTTCCTTCCGGACGGGACAATAACCTCCTTGTGCCACAAGTGTGTACACAAGCCTGATTGGTGTCACAGTTTTGCCCCAGCCCCAGCTAATACACCTGACTCCAATAATCACCTAATCATGATCTTCAGTTTAAAATGCAATTTGATTAATCAGCTGTGTTTGCGAGGGATGGAGAAAAAGTGTGCCACCAATCAAGCCCTCGAGGACTGGAGTTGCCCACCCCTGTAGCTTGCATGAGCACACACACCTTCACAGCAGCAGTTCCATACCTACAGAACCAAAATGCCAAACAATATTTTCTCCAAAACATACCTACGTCATAGGGAATAGATAGATACCTTACCCTTAGTTCAGTTTAACAATCCATGAGGCCAGCAGAATTCCATCCAGACAAGCATGATAGTCCCTTTTCCTAGCCAAGTTTACAAAACAGTACAAAATACTCCACCTATCTCATTTTTTCAGTTTGATGGTGCTCTGAGTCTCAGCAAATTGTTTTTTTATAATTGAATGCTGCTGCTGCAGTTTGCTACAATGAAAAGGCTACAATTGACAGCAGCACTAGGCTAGCTCACTCTACAGCTGTTGGGGGTTTATGGGACGTTCTCATGCAGTGCAGACTGAGTCTAATGCAGCGCTTCAGTGTCCCTCTGCTAAAACAGCTGTGGGGCTAGAGTTGGAGGCAGCCTTGGCTGAGTATAGTCACATATGTTAGACAGAGTACGCTATAGCAAGCCAAGTCAGGTAGAGAGCTCACTGCAGAGAATGACAAACGCACTTCGCCAGCTCGCTAGCTCCTCTTAAAGCAGCAGAGACAGGAGATAGACAGAGGGAGAAAGAGAGGGGTTCATGGGATGGACTGACTAAGGCAGAGGGATAGGATTGAGAGATATTCAGAGATGGAGAAAAGAACGACAGAAAGAAAGACAAAACACAGCCAGAGACAGAGACCAACCCATAGACACGAGGACATAACAGATTACCAGACTGACAAACAATATAGAGAGGTGTCACTTACATTCTTGAGTTTCCTACTGCAGTCGGCAACCCTGCTAGAGAGAGAGAGAGAGAGAGAGAGAGAGAGAGAGAGAGAGAGAGAGGAGGATCATAGGTTCCAGGTTAGAGAGCTGTCAAATGAGCTGCACCTACTCCACACTGTAGTTATGGAATGACATACAAATGGAAAAACTGATCTGGACTGAGAGGGAGGGAGGAGGAAGAAAGTGAGTGGGAGAGAGAGGGGGGAAGGGAGAGAGAAAGAGAGAAGTAGAGGGACAAAGAGAGAGAGAGAAAGAGAGAGAGAGTAGTTGCAAGAGTGAAAATATTAGTCTCTCCCAACTCTCCAGCCTGACCCTGTTGCTGCAGCCTCAAGGTTGTTTGACCCTGTTGCTTCAGCCTCAAGGTTGTTTGGATGCTTTTCTATGTTCAAGCGCCTCTAGGCAATAGCAGGGCAAGGACAAATTATTATTTAATTGTCTTTCTCTGACACACAAATGGACACACGCACAGAGACAGACAAAAACACACGGGCAGGCATGTTTGCCTTCCATTCTCTCACTAACATCTTTCTAATCAAACGAAATAAGCACTCAACCATGTGTCAGAATGGTGACATATTGAACTATATCTACAGCTCCCGTGTCGGTCTGGTGTGTGCATGCGTGTGTGTGTGTGTGTGTGTGTGTGTGTGTGTGTGTGTGTGTGTGTGTGTGTGTGTGTGTGTGTGCGTAGATGAGCTGACCTAAGGCTACACTTGATACTTTACTCACACACTAGTCAGCAGAGGTCCTAGGTCAGCCTAGTGGGCTTGTTCAGCTCCCACACAACATTCCATGTCATAATGAGTCATAATGACCTTTACAGGTGACCCAGGAGTTAAGAGTGTTACAGACCTACTCCCACATGAGTGGGATTATTATGGAATGGTCAATCAAATGACTCAAGTCCAGATCGTTAGTAGGTGGAAGCTTATTCATTTACATGTCAATCTGCTTGTTCATACCTAATCCTTATTTTACCAGGTTGGCTGAGAACACTCCCTTTAACGACCTAGATTTGCAGAGAGTTGCAGGAGAAAGGAAAGGGTTTCAATTATAAGCTGAGGATGATTTGGTAGCCAAGGCACCAGGGATAACATCCCATACTCTTGCGACAAGTGCTATAATATCATGTAAATTCACTAATCCTTATAATATATGGATCAGTTCATGCTTGCCCGTTTTGAGGTTGAGGTGATTTGTAGATTTCTGTGCTGCAACTAACCCTGTCAGATCCAATGACTAATAAAAAGGCTCTATAGCAATTAGAAGATATTTTGAAGATATTCTGTTTGTTCCCATTTCTGGCAGCTTTGATAAAGAGACATATAAAGGTGATTCTTTTCACTTTGTACATTACCTCCCCTTGATAGCACCACATTTGTTTTTTGGCAACAGGATACTAACACACTTCATCACCAAAAGTATGTGCTCGTAAAACATCTCATTCCAAAATCATGGGCATTAATATGGAGTTGGTCCTCCCTTTGCTGCTAGAACAGCCTTCACCTTTCTGGTAAGGCTTTCCACTTGATGTTGGAACATTGCTGCTGGGACTTGCTTCCATTCAGCATTAGTGAGGTCAAGCACTGATGTTAGGCGATTAGGATTGGCTCGCAGTCGGTGTTCCAATTCATCCCAAAGGTGTTTGATGGAGTTGAAGTCAGGGCTTTGTGCAGGCCAATCAAGTTCTTCCACACCGATCTCGACAAACCATTTCTGTATGGACCTCGTCTAGAATGTCATTGTATGCTGTAGTGCTAAGATTTCCCTTCACTGGAACTAAGGGCCCTAGCACAAACCATGAAAAACAGCCACAGACCATTATTCCTTCGGGCAGGTAGCGTTCTCCTGGCATCCGCCAAGCCTAACTTCGTCCGTCGGACTGCCAGATGGTAAAGGGGCGAGCTTTACACCACTCCAGCCGACGATTGGCATTACACATGGTGATCTTAGGCTTGTGCGTGGCTGCTCGGCCATGGAAACCCATTTCATTAAGCTCCAAACAAACATTTATTTTGCTGACGTTGCTTCCACAGACAGTTTGGAACTCGGTAGTGAGTGTTTTAACTGAGGACAGACGATTTTTACATGCTTCTGCACTCGTCAGTTCTGTTCTGTGAGCTTGTGCGGCCTACCACTTTGCGGCTCAGCCGTTGTTGCTCCTGGACTTTTCCACTTCACAATAACAGCACTTACAGTTGACCGCGGTAGTTCTAGCAGGGCAGAAATTTGACCCACTGACTTGTTGGAAAGACTGCCATCTTGAAAGTCACTGAGCTCTTAAAAGTTAGGACATTCTACTGTCAGTGTTTGTCCATAGAGAATGCATGGCTTTTGCTCCATTTTATACACCTGTCAGCAACGGGTGTGGCTGAAATAGCCAAATCCAATAATTTGAAGGGGTGGCCACATCATTTGTGTATATATAGCTAGTGTAGCTGATCCAGCAGAAAGGGCCAAATGAGGGCCAAAGACCAAATGAAAGTTAAAGAAAGAGCGAGAAATACAGTAGATAGGTGACACCAAGTCAGTTTCAGCGTCAGTTTCTCCACCTCCCTCTCCTTCAACAGAATGGCCCTGTCATTTCACCTTCCTCTCCTCCCTCTGTCCTTCCTCCTCTCCTCTAGCTTGACTAAATAGACAGGTCTCTTTTCTCTACGCTACCTTGATTACTTACAGAACCACATCTAAAGGCTGCCTGAGAAAGAAGGCAATTCAGATTCCACTAGGTATTAGATCACTGCCTGTGATAAACTGTACTCTTCCCTCTCTCCCTCGCTCTCTTTTTCCCTCTCACACTCCCCCTCACTCTCTTGCTGTTACTCTCTCTCTCCCCATCTCTCCCTCTCACCCTCTCTTCCCCTGTCACTTATCTTGGAAATGGATCGGTTTCCATCAACAGATGGTACAATGGACATATTTCAGGCCTCAGCTCATTGTGTGTCTCTTTATACTAGAGGTCGACCGATTAGGATTTTTCAACGCCGATACCATTATTGGAAGACCAAAAAAAGCAGATACCAATTACTCGGGCGATTTAAAAAAAAGTTTTTTTAATAATGACAATTACAACAATACTGAATGAACACTTATTTTAACTTAATATAATACATCAATAAAATCAATTTAGCCTAAAATAAAATAAAACATGTTCAATTTGGTTTTAGGTTGTAGTTATTATAGGACAATCTCTCTATACGATTTGTATTTCATATACAGTCGTATGAAAAAGTTTGTGCACCCCTGACAATTTCCATTATTTCCATATATAAATAATTGGGTGTTAGGATCAGCAATTTCATTTTGATCTATCAAATAACAGTAATATTTCAGTAGTGAAATGAGGTTTATTAGATTAACAGAAATTGTGCAATATGCATCAAAACAAAATTAGACAGGTGCATAAATTTGGGCACCCCAATAGAAAAATCACATCAATATTTAGTAGAGCCTACCTTTGCTAAAATAACAGCCTCTAGACGCTTCCCAAAGCCTCTAATGAGTGTCTGGATTCTGGATGAAGGTATTTTGGACCATTCCTCCTTGCAAAACATTCCAGTTCAGTTAGGTTTGATGGTTGCCGAGCATGGACAGCCCACTTCAAATCATCCCACAGATACTCAATGATATTCAGTTCTGGGGACTGGGATGGCCATTCCAGAACATTGTACTTGTTCCTCTGCATAAATGCCCGGGTAGATTTTGAGCAGTGTTTTGGGTCGTTGTCTTGTTGAAATATTCAGCCCCGGCGTAACTTCAACTTTGTGACTGATTCTTCAACATTATTCCCAAGAATCTGCTGATATTGAGTGGAATCCATGCGAACCTCAACTTTAACCTCTAGTAACTCCCCACCCCAGGTCTGGGAGCGTAATCGTCAACTGACACGAATTAGCATAACGCAACGGACATAAATATTCCTAGAAAATATTCCTATTCATGAAAATCACAAGTGAAATATTGAGACACAGCTTAGCCTTTTGTTAATCACCCTGTCATCTCAGATTTTCAAAATATGCTTTACAGCCAAAGCTAGACAAGCCTTTCTGTAACTTTATCGATAGCCTAGCATAGCATTTTGTCCAGCTAGCAGCAGGTAACTTGGTCACGGAAATCAGAAAAGCAATCAAATTAAATCATTTACCTTTGATGAGCTTCGGATGTTTTCACTCACGAGACTCCCAGTTAGATAGCCAATGTTCCTTTTTTCCAAAAATGTTATTTTTGTAGGCGAAATAGCTCCGTTTGTTCTTCACGTTTGGCTGAGAAATCACCCGGAAATTGCAGTCACGAAAACGCCAAAAAATATTCAAAATTAGCTCCATAATATCGAAGGAAACATGGCAAACGTTGTTTATAATCAATCCTCAAGGTGTTTTTCAAATATCTATGTGGTCCTTCTGTAGCTCAGTTGGTAGAGCATGGCGCTTGTAACGCCAGGGTAGTGGGTTCGATCCCCGGGACCACCCATACGTAGAATGTATGCACACATGACTGTAAGTCGCTTTGGATAAAAGTGTCTGCTAAATGGCATATATTATTATTATTATATATTACAATATATCCACCGGGACAATTGGTTTTTCAGTAGGACCGATTGGAATAATGGCTACCTCTGTATTTTACGCGAGAATCACTGAGAGCCATCAGGTGACCAATTGCACAATGTAGCCGCTTACGGGTATTCTTCAACATAAATGCGTAAAACTAAGTCACAATGCTGTAGACACCTTGGGGAATATGGAGAAAAAGTAATCTGGTTGACAGCCCATTCACTGCTCAATAGGGACGCATTGGAATGCAGAGCTTTCAAAAGATGAGTCACTTCCGGATTGGATTTTTCTCAGGCTTACGCCTACAATATCAGTTCTGTTATACTCGCAGACAATATTTTTACAGTTTTGGAAACTTGAGTGTTTTCTATCCTAAGCTGTCAATTATATGCATATTCTAGCATTTTGTCCTGACAAAATATCCCGTTCACTACGGGAACGTTATTTTTCCATAAATGAAAATACTGCCCCCTAGTCACAAAACAAGATTCCCAGTACTGGCACTGGCCACACAGCCCCATGGATCCCCCACCAAATTTTTACTGTGGGTAGCAAGTGTTTTTCTTGGAACGCTGTGTTCTTTTGCCGCCATGCATAACATCCCTTGTTATGACCAAATAACTCAATCTTTGTTTCATCAGTCCACAGCACCTTATTCCAAAATGAAGCTGGCTTGTCCAAATGTGCGTTTGCATACCTCAAGCGACTCAGTTTGTGGCATGTGTGTAGAAAATGCTTCTTCCGCATCACTCTTCCATATAGCTTCTCCTTGTGCAAAGTGCGCTGAATTGTTTAACGATGCACAGTGACACCATCTCAGCAGGATGATGTTGTAGGCTGTTTTTGACCGTTCTCACCATCCTTAGTCTTTGCCTCTCCGATATTTTACTTGGCCTGCCACTTCTGGCCATAACAAGAACTGTGCCTGTGGTCTTCCATTTCCTCACTATGTTTCTCACAGTGGACACTGACAGCTTAAATCTCTGCGATAGCTTTTTGTAGCCTTCCTCTAAACCATAATGTTGAACAATCTTTGTTTTCAGGTCATTTGAGAGTTGTTTTGAGGCCCCCATGTTGCCACTCTTCAGAGGAGAGTCAAAGAGAACAACAACTTGCAACTGGCCACCTTAAATACCTTTTCTCATGATTGGATGCACTTGTCTATGAAGTTCAAGGCTTAATGAGCTCACCAAACCAATTGTGTGTTCCAATTAATCCGTACTAAGTAGTTCACATCAACAGAATGACAAGGGTGCCCACATTTTTGCATAGCCTATTTTTCACATCGGATTGAATTTCATACAACGTAATATTGCTACACTAAAAAGCTTCGTCTGGACAATACCCCTGTACTCCGCTTTTATTAGAAAATGAATGGCATGCCACTGATCATTTTCTGTGATGACAGAGTAAATTATTATGCAGCCTCAGAGGGGTGCCCAAACTTTTACATACGACTGTACCTTTGACTATTGTATTTTTTATTTTATTTCACCTTTATTTAACCAGGTAGGCTAGTTGAGAATAAGTTCTCATTTGCACCTGCGACCTGGCCAAGATAAAGCATAGCAGTGTGAACAGACAACACAGAGTTACACATGGAGTAAACAATTAACAAGTCAATAACACAGTAGACAAAAAAAGGTGGAGTCTATATACAATGTGTGCGAAAGGCATGAGGTAGGCGAATAATTACAATTTTGCAGATTAACACTGGAGTGATAAATGATCAGATGGTCATGTACAGGTAGAGATATTGGTGTATGGGGATGAAGTAGGTGAAAATGGGTGGGCTATTTACCAATAGACTATGTACAGCTGCAGCGATCGGTTAGCTGCTCAGATAGCTGATGTTTGAAGTTGTTGAGGGAGATAAAAGTCTCCAACTTCAGCAATTTTTGCAATTCGTTCCAGTCACAGGCAGCAGAGTACTGGAACGAAAGGCGGCCAAATGAGGTGTTGGCTTTAGGGATGATCAATGAGATACACCTGCTGGAGCGCGTGCTACGGATGGGTGTTGCCATCGTGACCAGTGAAATGAGATAAGGCGGAGCTTTACCTATCATGGACTTGTAGATGACCTGGAGCCAGTGGGTCTGGCGACGAATATGTAGCGAGGGCCAGCCGACTAGAGCATACAAGTCGCAGTGGTGGGTGGTATAAGGTGCTTTAGTGACAAAATGGATGGCACTGTGATAGACTGCATCCAGTTTGCTGAGTAGAGTGTTGGAAGCCATTTTGTAGATGACATCACCGAAGTCGAGGATCGGTAGGATAGTCAGTTTTACTAGGGTAAGCTTGGCGGCGTGAGTGAAGGAGGCTTTGTTGCGGAATAGAAAGCAGACTCTTGATTTGATTTTCGATTGGAGATGTTTGATATGAGTCTGTAAGGAGAGTTTGCATTCTAGCCAGACAGCTAGGTACTTATAGATGTCCACATATTCAAGGTCGGAACCATCCAGGGTGGTGATGCTAATCGGGCATGCGGGTGCAGGCAGCGATCGGTTGAAAAGCATGCATTTGGTTTTACTAGCGTTTAAGAGCAGTTGGAGGCCATCGAAGGAGTGTTGTATGGCATTGAAGCTCGTTTGGAGGTTAGATAGCACAGTGTCCAATGACGGGCCGAAAGTATATAGAATGGTGTCGTCTGCGTAGAGGTGGATCAGGGAATCGCCCGCAGCAAGAGCAACATCATTGATATATACAGAGAAAAGAGTCGGCCCGAGAATTGAACCCTGTGGCACCCCCATAGAGACTGCCAGAGGACCGGACAGCATGCCCTCCGATTTGACACACTGAACTCTGTCTGCAAAGTAATTGGTGAACCAGGCAAGGCAGTCATCCGAAAAACCGAGGCTACCGAGTCTGCCGATAAGAATATGGTGATTGACAGAGTCGAAAGCCTTGGCAAGGTCGATGAAGACGGCTGCACAGTACTGTCTTTTATCGATGGCGGTTATGATATCGTTTAGTACCTTGAGCGTGGCTGAGGTGCACCCGTGACCGGCTCGGAAACCAGATTGCACAGCGGAGAAGGTACGGTGGGATTCGAGATGGTCAGTGACCTGTTTGTTGACTTGGCTTTTGAAGACCTTAGATAGGCAGGGCAGGATGGATATAGGTCTAACAGTTTGGGTCCAGGGTGTCTCCCCCTTTGAAGAGGGGGATGACTGCGGCAGCTTTCCAATCCTTGGGGATCTCGGACGATATGAAAGAGAGGTTGAACAGGCTGGTAATAGGGGTTGCGACAATGGCGGTGGATAGTTTCAGAAATAGAGGGTCCAGATTGTCAAGCCCAGCTGATTTGTACGGGTCCAGGTTTTGGAGCTCTTTCAGAACATCTTCTTCTGTTCTTATAGGCACTTTAGTATTGCCAGTGTAACAGTAAAGCTTCCGTCCCTCTCCTCGCCCCTACCTGGGCTCGAACCAGGAACACATTGACAACAGCCACCCTCGAAGCAGCGTTACCCATGCAGAGCAAGGGGAACAACCACTCCAAGTCTCAGAGCGAATGACGTTTGAAACGCTTTTAGCGCGCACCCCGCTAACTAGCTAGCCATTTCACATCAGTTAACCCAGCTTAATCTCAGGAATTCATATGCTTGAGGTCATAAACAGCTCAATGCTTGAAGCACAGCGACGAGCTGCTGGCAAAACACATGTAAGTGCTGTTTGAATGAATGCTTATGAGCCGCTGGTGCCTACCACCGCTCAGTCAGACTGCTCGATCAAATCATAGACTTCATAGTAATAACATAATAACACTCAGAAATATGAGCCTTAGGTCATTAATATGGTCGAATCCAGAAACTATCATCTCAAAAACAAGACGTTTATTCTTTCAGTGAAATATGGAACCGTTCCGTATTTTATCTAACGGGTGGCATCCATAAGTCTAAATATTCCTGTTACATTGCACAACCTTCAATGTTATGTCATAATTACGTAACATTCTGGCAAATTAGGTGGCCCAAACTGTTGCATATACACTGACTCTGCGTGCAATGAACGCAAGAGAAGTGACACAATTTCACCTGGTTTATATTGCCTGCTAACCTGGATTTATTTTAGCAAAATATGCAGGTTTAAAAATATATACTTCTGTGTATTGATTTTAACAAAGGCATTGATGTTTATGGTTAGGTACAGTCGTGCAACGATTGTGCATTTTTCGCAAATGCGCTTTTGTTAAATCATGCCCCGTTTGGCGAAGTTGGCTGTCTTTGTAAGGAAGAAATACTCTTCACAGAGTTCACAACGAGCCAGGTTAGCAGGCAATATTAACTAAAATGCAGGTTTAAAAATATATACTTGTGTATTGATTTTAAGAATGGCATGGATGTTTATGGTTAGGTACACATTGGAGCAAGACAGTCCTTTTTCGCGAATACGCACCGTATCGATTATATGCAAGGCAGGACACGCTAGATAAACTAGTAATATCATCAACCATGTGTAGTTAACTAGTGATTATGATTGATTGATTGTTTTTTATAAGATAAGTATAATGCTAGCTAACAACTTACCTTGGCTTCTTATTGCATTCGCGTAACAGGCAGTCTCCTCGTGGAGTGCAATGTCATCAGGTGGTTAGAGTTTTGGACTAGTTAACTGTAAGGTTGCAAGATTGAATCCCCGAGCTGACAAGGTAAATCTCGTTCTGCCCCTGAACAAGGCAGTTAACCCACTGTTCCTAGGCCGTCATTGAAAATAAGAATGTGTTCTTAACTGACTTGCCTAGTTAAATAAAGGTGTACATTTTTTTTTATTCAAAAAAGTATTATTATTATAAAAATACATTTTAAATCGGCCAAATCGGTTTCCAAAAATACCGATTTCCGAATGTTATGAAAACTTGAAATCGGCCCTAATTAAATTAGCCATTCCGATTAATCGGTTGACCTCTACTTTATACACCCCCACCCAAATCGGTTTTCTAGATATGAAGACACCTGTCATACCGTGAACACTAGGTAGTGTGGCAGGAGAAAAGGGTATGGCTGGACACTAAATCTAAGACGGTGACAAGGGCATATAAGTGGCAGTTTGATGTTTATCGTTTATTTTAATGCATACACAGCATGCACACACACTTCCCTTAGGCCACACCTGAACTCTTCAAGGCATATGTCATGATAGAACCAGCCCCAAGACATGTTAAGTTTGACATTGCTCCATCTCTCCTTCTTTCAGTCTCCCTCAGTCTCCCTCAGTCTCCCTCAGTCCCTCAGTCTCCCTCAGTCTCCCTCAGTCAGTCTCTCGCTACTGACAGAGTAGTTCTGGCAACAGGACAGTTGGGGGGAAACACCCAGTCACCTAGCAACAGCTACAACATCACAATCTCTGGATATAGCATACTGTAATATTTTGTCAATGACCAGTTGTACCAAACAGATACTGCTTTGTTATGTTGCATACAGGAGAGTCACACTTCCACTGAAGAGCCCGAGAGTTACTAATTACTGTACTGTTGACATAGCAGACACACAGTGATGTAGAAAGACAAGCAAATGGATGAAAATACAAAGACTGACAGACAAAGAGAGAGATAGGGAGATGGATACAGAGATACAGTTAAAATTGGAAGTTTACATACACTTAGGTTGGAGTCATTAAAACTCGTTTTTCAACCACTCCAAAAATGTCTTGTTGACAAACAAGTCGGCTAGGACATCTACTTTGTGCATGACACAAGTCATTTTTCCAACAATTGTTTACAGACAGATTATTTAATTTATAAATCACTTTATCACAATTCCAGTGGGTCAGACGTTTACAAACACTGAGTTGACTGTGCCTATAAACAGCTTGGAAAATTCCAGAACATTATTTCTTGGCTTTAGACATCATTTGAGTCAATTGGAGGTGTACCTGTGGATGTATTTCAAGGCCTACCTTCAAACTCAATGCCTCTTTGCTTGACATCATGGGAAAATCAAAATAAATCGGCCAAGACATCCGAAAAAAAATTGTAGGCATCCACAAATCTGGTTCATCCTTGGGAGCAATTTCCAAACACCTGAAGGTACCACGTTCATCTGTACAAACAATAGTATGCAAGTATAAACATCATGGGACCACGCAGCCGTCATACCGCTCAGGAAGGAGACGCCTTCTGTCTCCTAGAGATGAACGTATTTTGGTGCAAAAAGTGCAAATCAATCCCATAACAACAGCAAAGGACCTTGTGGAGATGCTGGAGGAAACCGGTAAAAAACAATCTATATCCACAGTAATTTAATTTTTAATTTTACCTTTATTTAACCAGGCAAGTCAGTTAAGAACATATTATTATTTTCAATGACGGCCTGGGAACAATGGGTTAACTGCCTGTTCAGGGGCAGAACGACAGATTTGTACCTTGTCAGCTCGGGGGTTTGAACTCGCAACCTTACGGTTACTAGTCCAACGCTCTAACCACTAGGCTACGCTGCCGCACAGAGTCCTATATCGACATAACCTGAAAGACCGCTCAGCAAGGAAGAAGCCACTGCTCCAAAATCGCCATAAAGCCAGATAACGGTTTGCAACTACACATGGGGACAAAGGTCATACTTTTTGGAGAAATGTCCTCTGGTCTGATGAAACAAAAATAGAATTGTTTGGCCATAATGACCATCGTTGTGTTTGGAGGAAAAAGGGGGATGCTTGCAAGCCGAAGAACATCATCCCAACCGTGAAGTGGGGTGCTTTGCTGCAAGAGGGACTGGTGCACTTCACAAAATAGATGGCATCATGAGGTAGGAAAATTATGTGGATATATTGAAGCAACATCTCAAGACATCAGTCAGGAAATTAAAGCTTGGTCGCAAATGGGTCTTCCAAATGGACAATGACCCCAAGCATACTTCCAAAGTTGTGGCAAAATGGATTAAGGACAACAAAGTTAAGGTATTGGAGTGGCCATTACAAAGCCCTGGCCTCAGTCCTATAGAACATTTGTGGGCAGAACTCAAAAAGCATGTGCGAGCAAGGAGGCCTGCAAACCTGACTCAGGAATGGTCCAAAATTCTACCAACTTACTGTGGGAAGCTTGTGGAAGGCTATCTGAAACGTTTGACCCAAATTAAACCATTTAAAAAGGCAATGCTACCAAATACTAATTGACTGTATGTAAGCTTCTGACCCACTGGGAATGTGATGAGAAATAAAAGCTTAAATAAATCACTCTACTATTATTCTGACATTTCACATTCTTAAAAAAAAGTGGTGATCCTAAATGACCTAAGACGGGGAATTTTTACTCAGATTAAATGTCAGGAATTGTGAAAAACTGAGTTTAAATGTATTTGGCTAAGATGTATGTAAACTTCCGACTTCAACTGTATAGGCAGGCTGAAAGGCAGACAGGCTGAAAGGCAGACAGGCTGAAAGGCAGACAGGCTGAAAGGCAGACAGAACAACTGTTCAACCACCCTACTGACCACCTACTGGACAGTGAGCCAACCAGCCAGTCAACCAGCCAGACAGGGAAGCAGGTGTGTGTGATGTCTTACTTGGTGTTGGGGCGTGTGGAGATATCCTGCAGGTCCCCAGGGTCAAACAGCTGAGAGCCCTTCAGTCCCAGCTCCTCACAGCCACGCAGGAACACACTCAGGTTGTCCTGAAGGGAGAGAGAAGACAGAATATTACTTAGAGAGGACATAATCACGTCAGACGCCATAAAGTGCTCTGAAAGACTGGTCATGGCTCCCATCAACACCATTATGCCAGAAACCCGTTCATCTGTACAAACAATATTACGCAAGTATAAACACCATGGGACCACGCAGCCGTCATACCGCTCAGGAAGGAGACGACTTCTGTCTCCTAGAGATAAATGTACTTTGGTGCGAAAAGTGCAAATCAATCCCAGAACAACAGCAAAGTACCTTGTGAAGATGCTGGAGGAAACAGGTACAAAAGTATCTATATCCACAGTAAAACAAGTTCTTTATCGACATAACCTGAAAGGCCGCTCAGCAAGGAAGAAGCCACTGCTCCAGAACCGCCATAAAAAGCCAAGGATGAACCAGGTGTTGGTCTTGGCTGATTTCATTTGGTTTTCCCATGATGTCAAACAAAGAGGCACTGAGTTTAAATGTAGGCCTTGAAATAAACCCACCGGCACACCTCCAATTGACTCAAATTATGTCAATTAGCCTATCAGATGCTTCTAAAGCCATGACATCATTTTCTGGAATTCTGGAAAGTCAACTTAGTGTATGTAAACTTCACTGGAATGTGATACAGTGAATTATAAGTGAAATTATCTGTCTGTAAACAATTGTTGGGAAAATGATGTGTCATGCACAAAGTAGATGTCCTAACAGAGTTTGTTAAACTCTCTGGGATATGTGGGATGGTAGCATCCCACTTGGCCAAAAGCCAGAGAAAATGCAGAGCGCCAAATTCAAATAAATTCCTATAAAAATATAACTTTCATGAAATCACACATGTAAGATACCAAATTAAAGCTACACGTGTTGTGAATTCAGCCAACATGTCAGATTTCAAAAAGGCTTTTCGGGCAAAAGCAAATGATGCTATTATCTGAGCATAGCACCATAGTAAACAAAACGGATGGCACTGTGATAGACTGCATCCAATTTATTGAGTAGGGTATTGGAGGCTGTTTTGTAAATGACATCGCCGAAGTCGAGGATCGGTAGGATGGTCAGTTTTATGAGGGTATGTTTGGCAGCATGAGTGAAGGATGCTTTGTTGCAAAATAGGAAGCCGATTCTAGATTTAACTTTGGATTGGAGATGTTTGATGTGAGTCTGGAAGGAGAGTTTACAGTCTAACCAGACACCTAGGTATTTGTAGTTGTCCACATATTCTAAGTCAGAACCGTCCAGAGTACTGATGCTGGATGGGCGGGCAGGTGCAGGCAGCAATCGGTTGAAGAGCATGCATTTAGTTTTACTTGTATTTAAGAGCAGTTCGAGGCCATGGAAGGAGAGTTGTATGGCATTGAAGCTCGTCTGGAGGGTTGTTAACACAGTGTCCAAAGAAGGGCCAGAAGTATACAGAATGGTGTAGTCTGCGTAGAGGTGGATCAGAGACTCACCAGCAGCAAGAGTGACATCATTGATGTATACAGAGAAGAGAGTCGGCCTAAGAATTGAACCCTGTGGCACCCCCATAGAGAATGCCAGAGGTCCGGACAACAGGCCCTCCGATTTGACACACTGAACTCTATCAGAGAAGTAGTTGGTGAACCAGGCGAGAAAATCATTTGAGAAACCAAGGCTATCGAGTCTGCCGATGAGGATGTGGTGATTGACAGAGTCGAAAGCCTTGGCCAGGTCAATGAATACGGCTGCACAGTATTGTTTCTTATCGATGGCGGTTAAGATATTGTTTATGCCCTTGAGTGTGGCTGAGGTGCACCTATGACCAGCTCTGAAACCAGATTGCATAGCGGAGAAGGTACGGTAAGATTCAAAATGTTCGGTAATCTGTTTGTTGACTTGGCTTTTGAAGACCTTAGAAAGCCAGGGTAGGATAGATATAGGTCTGTAGCAGTTTGGGTCAAGAGTGTCTCCCCTTTGAAGAGGGGGATGACCGCAGCTGCTTTCCAATCTTTGGGAATCTCAGACGACACGAAAGAGGGTTAACAGGCTAGTAATAGGGGTTGCAACAATTTTGGCAGATCATTTTAGAAAGAAAGATTGTCTAGCCCGGCTGATTTCTCGGGGTCCAGATTTTGCAGCTCTTTCAGAATATCAGCTGACTGGTTTTGGGAGGAGAAATAGGGAAGGCTTGGGCGAGTTGCTGTGGGTGGTACAGTGCTGTTGACCAGAGTAGGGGTAGCCAGATGGAAAGCATGGCCAGCCGTAGAAAAATGCTTATTGAAATTCTCAATTATAGTGGATTTATCAGTGGTGACAGTGTTTCCTAGCCACAGTGCAGTGGGCAGCTGGGAGGAGGTGCTTTATTCTCCATGAACTTTACAGTGTCCCGGAACTTTTTTGAGTTTGTGTTGCAGGAAGCAAATTTCTGCTTGAAAAAGCTAGCCTTGGCTTTTCTAACTGCCTGTGTATATTGGTTTCTAACTTCCCTGAAAAGTTGCATATCTTGGGGGCTGTTCGATGCTAATGCAGAACACCATAGGATGTTTTTGTGTTGGTTACCCTCTCTGGGATAGGGGGACGCAAATGTCCCACTTGGCCAATTGCCAGGGAAAATGCAGAGCGCCAATTTCAAATAAAATACTATAAAATTCAAACTTTCATTAAATCACACATGCAAGATAGCAAATTAAAGCTACACTCGCTGTGAATCCAACCAACATAACAGATTTCAAAAAGTATTTTCGGCGAAAGCATAAGAAGCTATTATCTGATTATAGCACAGCAGTAAACAAAGAGAGAAATAATATTTCAACCCTGCAGGTGCTACACAAAACGCAGAAATAAAATATAAAACATGCCTTACCTTTGATGAGCTTCTTTTGTTGGCACTCCAATATGTCCCATAAACGGTCCTTTTGTTCGATTAATTCCGTCCATTTATATCTCAACTGTCCATTTATTTGGTGCGTTTGATCCAGAAAAAAAACAGCTTCCAATTTGCACAAAGTCACTACAAAATATCTCAAAAGTTACCTTTAAACTTTGCCAAAACATTTCAAAATACAACTTTAGGTATTTTTAAACGTTAGTAATCTATCTGTTTTCAATAGAGGACGAGAGAAAACGAATGCTACTTTTCAAGTCTTGGCCAACCATCAACAGCGTTACCCTTTTCCAGGATGCACAAAGGAATAACCTCAACCAAATTCTAAAGACTGGTGACATCCAGTGGAAGTGGTAGGAACTGCAAACAAGTGCCTAAAAATATCGTTTCCCCATGAGAACCCAATGAACAGACCTCAAAAATAAATAATGGTTAGTCCTTGGGGTTTTGCCTGCTACATAAGTTCTGTTATACTCACAGACATGATTCAAACAGTTTAGAAACTTCAGAGTATTTTCTATCGGAATCTACTGATAATATGCATATCTTATATTGAGTAGCAGGATGTTGAAATTGGGCACGCTATTTATCCAAAAGTGAAAATGCTACCCCCTATCCCAAATAAGGTTTTAAGGGCAGTCAGGTATAGAGAGAACCAAGGGCTATATCTTTTCCTGGTTCTAAATTTCTTGAATGGGGCATGCTTATTTAAGATTGTGAGGAAGGCATTTAAAAAAAATACCCAGGCTTTCTCTACTGATGGGATGAGGTCAATATCCTTCCAGGATACCTGGGCCAGGTCGATTAGAAAGGCCTGCTCACTGAAGTGTTTCAGGGAGCGTTTGACAGTGATGAGTGGAGGTCGCTTGACCGCTGACCCATTACGGATGCAGGCAATGAGGCAGTGATCGCTGAGATCTTGGTTGAAAACAGCAGAGGTGTATTTAGAGGGCAAGTTGGTTAGGATGATATCTATGAGGGTGCCTGTGTTTACGGCTTTGGGGTGTGCAGGGTGAATATTTCGTCTGTCATACAATAATTTGGTAAAAAGCCAATTTGACATTTGCTCAGTACATTGTTTTCACTGAGGAAATATACGAGTCTGCTGTTACTGATAATACAAAGGATTTTCCCAAGGTTTCTGTTAACGCATAACCCCATGGTTATGCGTTGTCTGATTGGGTGATCAGTCCTTGGTTCCAGATATTGGGGAAGATGCCAGAGCTAAGGATGATGTTAGAGTTTTAGTAAAGCCAATTGGAATTTGTGGTCTGTATATTTGATAATTTCATTAAGGACACCATCAACACCATAGGCCTTTTGGGTCGGAGGGTTTGTATTTTGTCCGTTAGTTAATTCAATGTAATTGGAGATTCCAGTGGGTTCTTGTAGTCTTTAATAGTTGATTCTAAGATTTGTATGCGTTTTTTATGTTTGTTCTTTGTTATAGGGCCAAAAAGATTGGAGAGTTGGTTCATATTAGAATGACTGATTTTGCTGTGATCTGATAGGGGTGTGAGCGGGTTGACTGAACACTCTGAGAGACTCTGGGTTGGGGCCAGTGGTAAAGTAGTCTACAGTACTACTGCCAAGAGATGAGTTATAGGTATACCTACCGTCCCCTCAAAGCCTACCATTGATTATGTACATACCCAGCGTGTGTGACAGAGCTGTAGGAGTTTTTTGTTGGTTATGTTGACATAGTTGTGCCGAGGGGGGCATATGGGGGAGGGAATGCTTTCACCTCCAAGTATTTGTCCCCCTGTGTGCTGAGGGAGTCAGGTTCTTGTCCAGTTCTGGCATTTAGGTCGCCACAGACTAGTACATATCCCTGCGCCTGGAAATGATTGATTCCCCCCCTCCAGGATGGAGAAGCTGTCATCATTAAAGTATGGTGATTCTAGTGTGAGGGTATAGGTAGCACATAGGACATTTTTCTCTGTTGAGATCATTTCCTTTTGAATTTCTAGCCAAATGTAAGATGTTCCTGTTTTTATTAATTTATTTAATAGAGTGAATTACGTCTGCTCTATACAAAATTAGCATACCCTCAGAGTCCCTTCCCTGTTTCAAACCTGGTAGTTTGGTGGATGGGACTACCAGCTCTCTGTAACCTAGAGGGCAACCAGTGGGTCCATCTCCTCTATACCATGTTATTGTAGGATGACAATGTCTGTATTTCAGAAGTCCAGGTTCCTGCTCTTTAGGTCAAAGGCAGATGACCTCAGGCCTTGGATATTCCAGGATGAGATAGTGAAGGCTGTGGGTTCAATAAAGTGTTCAATGTTGTTAGTCGTGTGGTTTGGCCTCAGACCAGTAAGTGTAAGCAGAGCCTGCTGAGCATCTGGTACATGCCATTGGCTTGGGCTAGTGTAAGAGTGAGGGTTGGGCCTGTTTGCTTGCTCTCTCTCTGTTTCCTCTTTCCCCCCCCTCTCTCTCTCTCTCTCTCTCTCTCTCTCACTGTCTCCCATGCAGAGCATGCCAGGTGTCCTGCAGTCCTTTGTTCTGTTCTGTCGGTGCAACCTGACCCTGCTAAGGCTCCTGTCCCCTTCTCTTCTCCAGTTCCCAGCCTATTTCTCTTCTCTCCCATTCTCCCTCTCTACACACACCTACACAGAGCTGGATTTTCTCACATTTCAGAGCATTTCTCACTGTGCCCTGGAGAGGAGACCCCACCCACACACACACAACACACACACACACACACACACACACACACACACACACACACACACACACACACACACACACACACACACACACACACAGGGTGAGAATGGATATTGCTCTGCCGGCAGATATGTAAAAGACAAATCAACAAAAACTATTTTTCACAATATTGAGCAATTGGAACAGTAGTATTCAGTGATAAACTTCTCCCAAATCAGCACTTGCATACACACTGGTAAAAACTATTGACATGCATTTCAAGGTCTACAAGGTTTTGCTCTTCCCATCTATATGTTTATCATAGCAGACTTTCTTTTATCACTTTTTGACGCTTTTGACACTCACCACGACAGTTTTGACACTCACCACGACATCCTTTATCATAAAGTTGGTTGGACCTCTAAAAACACACGTCACGTCATTATTCTATTTTTGTTTATAAAGCCTTACTCAAACTACCAATTTACTTATCATTGTTGAAATGTAGAAACTCAGATTACAACACTAGATCACAGGGTTGGTTAATGCTGGAGACTCCACATGTATCCACAGAGTTTGGTAAATCATTTTTTTTCCTAACAGGCCCCTATCATGTGGAATAATCTCCAAGTAACATTTCATTTGGATATGTTGTTGTCTCTGGGTCAGTTTAGGAGAAAGGCTAGGGATTTTTGTATTTATAAATGTGCTTGTTTTGTTTATTGTGTATATAATATTTGCTATTTATTTAATTTTGTGTTTTAAATTGTGTATACTTTTCTTTTCTGCATTGTTCACATTTGCAAATGAGACCTAGGTCTCAATGTGTTTTTCCCTGGTTAATTAAATAATAAAAAAATTAATAATAATTAATTAATTATTAATTATTAATAAAAAAAGACAAATAATGTTCCATATCTATATACAAACTATACAGTGCCTTGCGAAAGTATTCGGCCCCCTTGAACTTTGCGACCTTTTGCCACATTTCAGGCTTCAAACATAAAGATATAAAACAATCAACAACAAGTGGGACACAATCATGAAGTGGAACGACATTTATTGGATATTTCAAACTTTTTTAACAAATCAAAAACTGAAAAATTGGGCGTGCAAAATTATTCAGCCCCTTTACTTTCAGTGCAGCAAACTCTCTCCAGAAGTTCAGTGAGGATCTCTGAATGATCCAATGTTGACCTAAATGACTAATGATGATAAATACAATCCACCTCTGTGTAATCAAGTCTCCGTATAAATGCACCTGCACTGTGATAGTCTCAGAGGTCCGTTAAAATCGCAGAGAGCATCATGAAGAACAAGGAACACACCAGGCAAAATTTAAAAAAATTCACAAGGCACTGTATATATACAAAAGTATGTAGACACCCCTTCAAATGACTGGATTTGGTTATTTCAGCTAAACCAGTTGCTGACAGGTGTATAAGATCGAGCACACAGCCATGAAATCTCCATAAACAAACATTGGCAGTAGAATGGCCTTACTGAAGAGCTCAGTGACTTTCAACGTGGCACCGTCATAGGGTGCCACCTTTCCAACAAGTCAGTTCGTCAAATTTCTGCCCTACTGGAGATGCCCCGGTCCAGTGTAAATGCTGTTATTATTATCGTTATTGTTGTTGCTCCTATAATCTAGGAGCAACAACAACTCAGCCGCAAAGTGGTACGTCACAAAAGCTCACAGAACGGGACCGCCGAGTTGCAACACTCACCGCTGCTCGGTTGCAACACTCACAACCAAGTTCAAAACTGCCTCTGGAAGCAATGTTAGCACAATAACTGTTCTTCAGGAGATTCAAAAATGTGTTTCCAAGCCTAAGATCACCATGTGCAATGCCAAGTGCCAGCTGGAGTGGTGTAAAGCTCGCCGCTACTGGACTCTGGAGCAGTGGAAATGCGTTCTCTGGAGAGATGAATCACGTTTCACCATCTGGCAATCAGACGGACGAATCTGGGTTTGGCGGATGCCAGGACAACGCTACCTGCCCGACTGCATAGTGCCAACTATAAATTTCCTTTCCTGTTTCAACATGACAATGCCCCCGTGAACAAAGTGAGGTCCATACGGAAATGGTTTGTCGAGATCGGTGTGGAAGAACTTGACTGGCCTGCACAGAGCCCTGACCTCAACTCCATCAAACACCGTTGGGATGAATTGGAGCACCGACTGCGAGTCAGGCCTAATCGCCCAACACCAGTGCCCGATGTCCCTAACGCTCTTGTAGCTGAATGGAAGCAAGTACCCGCAGCAATGTTCCAACATCTAGTGGAAAGCCTTCCCAGAAGAGGGGGGGGGCTGTTATGGCAGCAAAGGGGGAACCGACTCCATGTTAATGCCCACGATTTATGATTGTGGAATACTAATTTCATCAATATTACAAAACTAAACTTTAGGTCAGCTTCAATGGCTTTCATAGGTAGGTAAAAAAAAAGTTACATGATGTCAATTTTTATGTCCAAACATGAATATTGACTTACATTGAAGCGTTTTCGGGTGGTATATGGGCAATATACCACGGCTAAGGGCTGTTCTTACGCACAACTCAAAGCAACGCAGAGTGCTAGGACACAGCCCTTAGCCGTGGTATATTGGCCATATATCACAAATCCCTGAGGTGCCTTATTGCTATTATAAACTGGTTACCAACGTAAATAGAAATGTAAAAATAAATGTTTAGTCATACCCGTGGTACACGGTCTTTCACAACTTTCAGCCAATCAGCATTCAGGGCTCGAACCACCCAGTTAATAAATAGTAGTGCAATACCATTAATTTTTCCCCTTTAATTTCAAAATGATCCAGCTTCTTCCACCATGTTTCACACATATTCAGACTACATTTTGAGATAATATATGACAAAGTGCAGTTAAAAAACTATATATATTATAGACATTACTTTATTAGCAACCTTAAGTCTGAATAGTGATGAATTGACCAATGGGTCATGGAATGTGGTTTCACCAATTTACTGTATGTTGTCAACTATTCAAATCATATTTTTCACCAAAATAAGCATTTTTTAAATATAGCCTTTTTACATTTGAACCATTTATTTTCATATTTCTACTCTTCAAGGTCTCTACTAACAGGAATGGTGCAATATGAATACCTCAACAACTGAATTCCTCCTGCCTTTTATCTCTTATCTTTGGTGACTGATTTTGAGTATTCTTACAGCCCTCGAAGTGGGCGAAGTTAGAGAGCCACAACACTGAACTGCAGCAACCCAAAATAATACCAATTATGTAAATTCATCCACGAGGGCTGGGGAGTTGACCAATCAAGTTCAAGTGGAGATTTCTTTCATATTCACTTCTAAATCAATTGTCAAAACATGCTCTACCAGATGATTGAGAATAGGGTTAAAGGGGTATGGAGAAATTAATTATTTAAATAAAGTTGTTTCCACTTAGAGAAATACATATACTGAAATCTCCAAAAATACTTCACCAAGCACACTACAAACAAAACCTTCTTGAATATTCCAAACTATTCACTTACAACTTGGGGGAGCCTGATTGGCTATGCAGCACCCAGTAAGAATGTGCTTTGAGATTTCAAATGGCTCGCCAATCACTGACGGTCATGAAGTCAATACAGTAGGCCTTCCATTGGCCAGAGACTTCCCAGTTCCCATTTAGCATAGCTGAGTTACATTGGAGGTATTCCATCTTAAAAGCCTGTAGTAGGGATAGATGAATGCATTGTTGGCAGGGGGAAAAAGAAAGGAGGAGGATGGAAAGGATTTAGGAGGGCAATCAAGACCAGTTAAATACAGACAAACTAAACTAGTTAAGTCCAGTAGAATCCAGTGAAACCAGTTAGCCACAGAGGTCTGGCACAACATGGTGTGTTTAAAAATGATGCTTTTAATAAAAAGTGGAGGCTGGGTAGAGACATTGAAGACATTGTGAAATCACACTTTCATGTTTTTCAATGTCCTATTTTGAGTAACGGGTTGGTTACACTTAATAATGCCTGCATTGCCAACTGCTCCACTGTTTTTGTCCCGTAGCTACCACGTTGTAGCAGCGCGAAGCAAACCCGTAGCTACCACGTTGTAGCAGCGCGAAGCGAACCCGTAGCTACCACGTTGTAGCAGCGCGAAGCGAACCCGTAGCTACCACGTTGTAGCAGCGCGAAGCGAACCCGTAGCTACCACGTTGTAGCAGCGCGAAGCGAACCCGTAGCTACCACGTTGTAGCAGCGCGAAGCGAACCCGTAGCTACCACGTTGTAGCAGCGCGAAGCGAACCCGTAGCTACCACGTTGTAGCAGCACGAAGCGAACCCGTAGCTACCACGTTGTAGCAGCGTGAAGCGAACCCGTAGCTACCACGTTGTAGCAGCGTGAAGCGAACCCATACACATGAACAGATACTCTGTGTGATCCAGTAGTCAGTTAACAAGAAACCAATAACAAAGAAACTGGATGAAGAGGAGAAAAAATAAGAAAATGGAGGCTCCCAAACCATCTCTCTCCACAATGCTGCTGCTCCCAAACCATCTCTCTCCACAATGCTGCTGCTCCCAAACCATCTCTCTCCACAATGCTGCTGCTCCCAAACCATCTCTCTCCACAATGCTGCTGCTCCCAAACCATCTCTCTCCACAATGCTGCTGCTCCCAAACCATCTCTCTCCACAATGCTGCTGCTCCCAAACCATCTCTCTCCACAATGCTGCTGCTCCCAAACCATCTCTCTCCACAATGCTGCTGCTCCCAAACCATCTCTCTCCACAATGCTGCTGCTCCCAAACCATCTCTCTCCACAATGCTGCTGCTCCCAAACCATCTCTCTCCACAATGCTGCTGCTCCCAAAACATCTCTCCACAATGCTGCTGCTCCCAAACCATCTCTCTCCACAATGCTGCTGCTCCCAAAACATCTCCCTCCACAATGCTGCTGCTCTCTTCTGTGCTCTCTTCCAACAACAAGTCACCCTATGCCAAGAATAACAGAAATGTAAACAAAGAACATGTGGACAGAGGAAATATTAGTGACAAGGGTCTGTGTATGTGCATGTATGTGTAGGGGAAACCACTTAAACCCATGTCCAGCAAGCGTCTTGTACAATAACATACAACATGTATGTGTGTTTGTGTGTTGGAACCGTTTGTGTGTGCACGTGTGGGGTAGGGGGTCACTGGTAGAGGAAACTGGGTGGAGACCACAGCTGAAAACATTGACAGCGACCTCTTGTAATGGAAAGCTGTTGATGAAAGACACTGATGTCTACATCAACACGCACAGTGTTCCAGCCACTGCCCTCTTCCCCCCCCTCAGACACCAAAACTATGGACAACGGTCAGAGAAAACCAGGCACGATAACACATGTCGACTTAAAGAGACATCTGCAGAGAACTCCATTCCTGTGGTCTTGAGACAATATTTCCCCAATAGAACTAAAACAGTAAAAAAAACTATTAGGAGCTAATTGATGATGCATGAAGTACAGAGACATTAAACACGTTCCATCCTCAGATCATTTTACATTACGGTGCTGAATCTGGATGGACTCAATACCTTTCTGACGCGATGTTGAAGGAATTGAATTCCTCTGTTTTAATAAAAATTCCCTTAACACGCGATCCGACGACAGATGCAGGGGGGAAGTGAACCAGCATTCACACCCAGAAACAACACCTATAGAGTATCCAGGGGACCGGGGTTCACAGATTACGCTGAGGGAGATGGGTGTCTCACAGATCTGTTTCAGATTCCAACCTCACAGAGTCAAGGCCAAGGACAACACTCAAATAAGCAGGGGAGAGTTTAAAACTCACAGACAAGTGGTTTCTTCTTATCACAAGTCAAAATTTTAGGCAGTGCCATGACTGGTGTTTCATAATTATACACAGTATCATACACACATCTATGGTTATCAGGTTCTGTGTAATGGTACACTGGAACGAATACAGAATATTCCCAAAAGTGCAAATTTGAAGCTAAATGTAGTGCTCCGCAAACACTCTCAGGTACTATAAAAGATTTGACCTATGAAATTAACCCAGGTCTGCTACCAACCCACTAGCCCTCTTCAGCAGTACACCAAGCAACAAACCAAAGAACCAACCAGCCGTAGTCCAGGGAGTGTGGCTTGCTAACACTGAGTCTCAGTGCAGCTTGCTAATACTGTGCCTTAGTATGGTTTGCTAATACTGTGCCTTAGTATGGCTTGCTAATACTGTGCCTTAGTATGGCTTGCTAATACTGTGCCTTAGTATGGCTTGCTAATACTGTGCCTTAGTATGGCTTGCTAATACTGTGCCTTAGTATGGCTTGCTAATACTGTGCCTTAGTATGGCTTGCTAATACTGTGCCTTAGTATGGCTTGCTAATACTGTGCCTTAGTATGGCTTGCTAATACTGTGCCTTAGTATGGCTTGCTAATACTGTGCCTTAGTATGGCTTGCTAATACTGTGCCTTAGTATGGCTTGCTAATACTGAGCATTCCTAATGCCCTGGACAAGAGCTACCAATCAACCTGTAAAACATTCCACACTCTGCTCTGCTCCCAATCCACCCTGATTACACAACAAGGAATTCCACAGAGAGACATTTTCCCATTAGGCTGTAACAGGAAGGGGAAGAGCCTCGTCTGGAATTTTTCTTTGGATATCAAATCAAATTTTATTTGTCACATACACATGGTTAGCAGATGTTAATGCGAGTATAGCGAAATGCTTGTGCTTCTAGTTCCGACAATGCAGTGATAACCAACAAGTAATCTAACTAACAATTCCAAAACTACTGTCTTATACACAGTGTAAGGGGATAAGGAACATGTACATAAGGATATATGAATGAGTGATGGTACAGAGCAGCATACAGTAGATGGTATCGAGTACAGTATATACATATGAGATGAGTGTGTAGACAAAGTAAACAAAGTGGCATAGTTAAAGTGGCTAGTGATACATGTGTTACATAAGGATGCAGTCGATGATGTAGAGTACAGTATATACATATGCATATGAGATGAATAATGTAGGGTAAGTAACATTATATAAGGTAGCATTGTTTAAAGTGGCTAGTGATATATTTACATAATTTCCCATCAATTCCCATTATTAAAATGGCTGGAGTTGGGTCAGTGTCAATGACAGTGTGTTGGCAGCAGCCACTCAATGTTAGTGGTGGCTGTTTAACAGTCTGATGGCCTTGAGATAGAAGCTGTTTTTCAGTCTCTCGGTCCCAGCTTTGATGCACCTGTACTGACCTCGCCTTCTGGATGATAGCGGGGTGAACAGGCAGTGGTTCGGGTGGTTGATGTCCTTGATGATCTTTATGGCCTTCCTGTAACAACGGGTGGTGTAGGTGTCCTGGAGGGCAGGTAGTTTGCCCCCGGTGATGCGTTGTGCAGTCCTCACTACCCTCTGGAGAGCCTTACGGTTGAGGGCGGAGCAGTTGCCGTACCAGGCGGTGATACAGCCCGCCAGGATGCTCTCGATTGTGCATCTGTAGAAGTTTGTGAGTGCTTTTGGTGACAAGCCGAATTTCTTCAGCCTCCTGAGGTTGAATAGGCGCTGCTGCGCCTTCTTCACGACGCTGTCAGTGTGAGTGGACCAATTCAGTTTGTCTGTGATGTGTATGCCGAGGAACTTAAAACTAGCTACCCTCTCCACTACTGTTCCATCGATGTGGATAGGGGGGTGTTCCCTCTGCTGTTTCCTGAAGTCCACAATCATCTCCTTTGTTTTGTTGACGTTGAGTGTGAGGTTATTTTCCTGACACCACACTCCGAGGGCCCTCACCTCCTCCCTGTAGGCCGTCTCGTCGTTGTTGGTAATCAAGCCTACCACTGTTGTGTCGTCCGCAAACTTGATGATTGAGTTGGAGGCGTGCGTGGCCACGCAGTCGTGGGTGAACAGGGAGTACAGGAGAGGGCTCAGAACGCACCCTTGTGGGGCCCCGTGTTGAGGATCAGCGGGGAGGAGATGTTGTTGCCTACCCTCACCACCTGGGGGCGGCCCGTCAGGAAGTCCAGTACCCAGTTGCACAGGGCGGGGTCGAGACCCAGGGTCTCGAGCTTGATGACGAGCTTGGAGGGTACTATGGTGTTGAATGCCGAGCTGTAGTCGATGAACAGCATTCTCACATAGGTATTCCTCTTGTCCAGGTGGGTTAGGGCAGTGTGCAGTGTGGTTGAGATTGCATCGTCTGTGGACCTATTTGGGCGGTAAGCAAATTGGAGTGGGTCTAGGGTGTCAGGTAGGGTGGAGGTGATATGGTCCTTGACTAGTCTCTCAAATATGCAGATGTAAGGTGTTACTGCAATGCACAAGCGTGTGTGTGAGCACATCCATATGATTTTCAAAAAGGAATGTGTGGATACACAAGCCTGCACCTTGAGTTGAACCATAAGGATTCACCATAACAGGTACAGGTCCTACCCTACACGAGTCAACCATGTGGTTTACAAGCCTAGTTTACATGCCTAGTTTACATGCCTAGTCTAGTTCAGTAGGCCACAACTTTCACATAGAAATATATTATAAAGAACAAATCAAATCAATTAAAATCTAATTTGATTTGTCACATGCACCGTGTTGACCTTACCGTGAAATGCTTACTTACAAGCCCTTAACCAACAATGCAGTTAAGAAAATAGAGTTAAGAAAATATTTACTAAATAAACTAAAGTAAAATAACGAGGCTATATACAGGGGGTACTGGTACTGAGTCAATGTGCGGCGGTACAGGTTAGAGGTCATTTGTACATGTACTGTAGGTAGGGGTAAAGTGACCATGCATAGATAATAAACAGTGAGTAGCAGTAGTGTAAAAACAAACGGGGGGGGGGGGGTGTCAATGCAAATAGTCTGGGTGACCATTTGATGAATTGTTCAGCAGTCTTATTGGAGTGGGTCTAGGGTTTCTGTGATGATGGTGTTGATGTTTATTTCTTGAACTGCATTGTTGGTTAAGGGCTTGAAAGTATGCATTTTACCCGTTGTATTCGGCACATGTGACAAATACATTTCGATTTGATGTGAGCCATGACCACCCTTTCAAAGCACTTCATGCAACGTTCCACAAAGCTTCCCTACTCAACCCTTCCCTACTCAACATGGCCCTGGTAACCCTGTATTTGCTTGGCTTTGTTCAATGACAAGAAGCAAAAGCATTATGTCGTGAATTGCTTGTGCCCACTCAGATACAGCACAGTACATATCAAAGACGTACTAATGTCTCTTTCCTCCTCCCACTCACTAGTTTCTTGTTCATGTCCCCAGCAGATGGAGGGCCAGTTTGTGTAGATGGATCATTTATAACCCCTCTAATTCTATGCAGAAAGACTGACCCGACACCAGATTAAGTGTTCTCTTAGGTCTTGTAGACAGAAATCATTAGATGTGTAATGGAGAGAAACAGTAGCCATGTAAACAGAAAGTAGGTCCAGAACAGAAACGGAGGAAGAGAGAGACTTTTGATGATCTTAACTTAGATATCTTCAGAAAATGTGAGTGAGTGAGTGAGTGAGTGAGTGAGTGAGTGAGTGAGTGAGTGAGTGAGTGAGTGAGAAAGACCAGAAAGATTGAAAGACTTAACTAGTGTTACAGTGGAGCAAAAACATCTTGACAAAGTGAGGAAGTAACTGTTTTGCTTTGAACTTGTTACAAGATAATAAGATAATCCATTGTTACTGGATTGTAAAAAAAGAGAAAGGGCATGTAATTGCTGGTGTTCCTTAACAGCCAGAGGAGGCTCGTTGGCGGCGATTAGAGACGCCATTAGATAAGAGAGTAGGGAGAGAGAAGCCGGGCCAAACCAAACTTCCTTCAAAACAGTTCAACTGATGCCTACCACTTTTGCATTTTGGGTTCTAGCTCTCCGTCTCCCTCAGTCTCCCTCAGTCTCCCTCAGTCTCCCTCAGTCTCCCTCAGTCTCCCTCAGTCTCCCTCAGTCTCCCTCAGTCTCCCTCCGTTTCTCTTCTCCCTCCATCATCCAGCTGTTGAGCTCTCCTCTCTTTCATCCTTTCTTTTCTGCATATGTTTGTCTCTCGCTTTCTTTCTTATCCAGCCATTGTTCATCTCCTCTCCTCCGTTCTTCATCCCTTCTGTACTTTTCATTACCCTTTGGTCTCCAAACCATGAGCAGAGTCAAAGAAGACACAGGGCAATTGTGATATATATATATATATATGATGACCTACACTGGCCAAACCCGGGTGATGCTGGGCACCACCCTATGGGACTCCAAGTCATGGCCAGTATCCTAGATCTGTACTTTGGGGCAACTTCACACTGAAGGCAAGTTAGCCATTGAATGCTACTCATTATTCCTATCCAGAGTTGGAGAGAAACTGATTACATGTAAGTGATTACAAAAAAACATTAACTGCAATCTGTTACGTTACCAGCAAAAACATTGTAATCAGATTACAGATACTTTTGAAAAACTAGGGGATTACTTTTAAATTCAGAAAGGATTTTTGCGGAAAAAAAACTTCTGTAAACTCAATGACATTCAAATGAACATTGAAAAAAGGTGCATGTTTAAATCAGAGCTTGCTATGATGACACACCAAATGTGTTTGATGGATCGAGGGAAAAGAGCAGGAATAGGCTTTTGTAGGCTACAGTCCAAGCTATGTCTTCCAATGGTGCGACTGCTGTCGGCATCCAAAGATTATACAACTCGAATAATAGCTTGGAGGTAAGGATATAGAGCAGTGGTATAGTCTACGGCAAAACGGATATCACTTATTATTGATATCTACAGTGGGGAGAACAAGTATTTGATAATAAGTTATCTTTTCTGATGTATCAAATACTTATGTCATGCAATAAAATGCAAATTAATTACTTAAAAATCATACAATGTGATTTTCTGGATTTTTGTTTTAGATTCCGTCTCTCACAGTTGAAGTGTAACTATGATAAATGTGTACCTATGATAAAAATTACAGACCTCTACATGCTTTGTAAGTAGGTAAACCTGCAAAAATCGGTAGTGTATCAAATACTTCTTCTCCCCACTGTATATAGCGCAATGATGTGAATCACACTGCTGCTCTCTAAATGAGCTATTTGCGCCTTACGGATTGTGGTTGTTGTGGATGGCGGTTCAGAAATCTAAATGTGTATTTGAACCCAATAATGGTTGAATTGAATAAATTAAAGCTTTTGATAAACTTAAAGGGGCAATCTGTAGTTGCTACATCCATTTTTGGACTTATTAATTATATATATTAATGTAAAGATAACATTTAATCAGAAATTATATGTAGTAGAAAGCGATGGGTTAGAAGAAGCCTACACAACCAACCCATAAAGTAAAATTTAACATCCATATATGGCCAGTTATGTAAACTTTAACATTGATTTAACTTGCAATAGAAGTCGTTCAATTGGTTACATACACTTAGGTTGGAGTCATTAAACATATTTTTTTCAACCACTCCACAAAAATCTTGTGAACAAACTATAGTTTTGGCAAATCGGTTAGGACATCTACTTTGTGCATGACACAAGTCATTTTTCCAACAATTGTTTACAGACAGATTATTTAACTTATAATTCACTGTATCACAATTCTAGTGGGTCAGAACTTTACATACACTAAGTTGACTGTGCCTTTAAACAGCTTGGAAAATTCCTGAAAATTATGTCACAGCTTTAGAAGCTTCTGATAGGCTAATTGACATAATTTGAGTCAATTGGAGGTGTACCTGTGGAAGTATTTCAAGGCCTACCTTCAAACTCAATGCCTCTTTGCTTGACATCATGGGAAAATCAAAAGAAATCAGCCAAGACCTCAGAAAATAAATTGTAGCCCTCCACAAGTCTGGTTCATCCTTGGGAGAAATTTCCAAGAGCCTGAAGGTACCACGTTCATCTGTACAAACAATAGTACACAAGTATAACACCATGGGACCATGCAGCAGTTATACCGCTCAGGAAGGAGACGTGTTCTGACTCCGAGATAAACGTACTTTGGTGCGAAAAGTGCAAATCAATCCCAGAACAGTAGCAAAGGACCTTGTGAATATTCTGGAGGAAACAGGTACAAAAGTATCTATATCCACAGTAAAACGAGTCATATATCGACATAACCTGAAAGGCTGCTCAGCAAGGAAGAAGCCACTGCTCCACAACCGCCATAAAAAAAGCCAGACTACGGTTTGCACATGGGGACAAAGATCGTACATCTGGTCTGATGAAACAAAAATAGAATTGTTTGACCATTGTTATGTTTGGAGGAAAAAGGGGGAGGGTTGCAAGCCGAAGAACACCATCCCAACCGTGAAGCACGGAGGTGGCAGAATCATGTTGTGGGGGTGCTTTGCTGCAGGAGGGACTGGTGCATTTCACAAATTAGATGGCATCATGATGGAGCAAAATTATGTGCATATATTGAAGCAACATCTCAAGACATCAGTCAGGAAGTTAAAACTTGGTCGCAAATGGGTCTTCCAAATGGACAATGACTCCAAGCATACTTCCAAAGTTGTGGCAAAATGTCTTAAGGACAATAAAGTCAAGGTATTGGAGTGGCCATCACAAAGCCCTGACCTCAATCCTGTAGAAATTTGTGGGCAGAACTGAAAAAGCGTGTGAGAGCAAGGAGGCCTACAAAACTGGCTCAGTTACACCAGTTCTGTCAGGAGGAATCAGCCAAAATTCACCCAACTTATTGTGGGAAGCTTGTTGAAGGCTACCTGATATGTTTGACCCAAGTTAAACAATTTAAAGGCAATGGTACCAAATACTAATTGAGTGTATGTAAACCTCTGACCCACTGGGAATGTGATGAAAGAAATAAAAGCTGAAATAAATAATTCTCTGATATTATTCTGACATTTCACTTTAAAATAAAGTGGTGACCCTAACTGACCTAAGACAGGGAATTGTTACTCGGATTAAATGTCAGGAATTGTGAAAAACTGAGTGTAAAATGTATTTGGCTAAGGTGTATGTAAACTTCCGACTTCAACTGTACATACATTACATTTTGTCTTCTAATGCCTCTATTCAGTTTGGTTAATCCAAAAGTTCTGTTAAAAAATATACATTTTGGACAGGCAACTAGTAACTGTAACACATTACATTTGGAAAGCCACCTACTTAACCCTGTTCCTATCTCAAAATAGAGTCAAATAATAGCAGCAAATCTAGTCAAGATCGATTTGAAGACCAAAGTGTGGAGCAAAGTGTGGAGCAGAGGTAGCATAACCATGGGCCTCGTCAAACTCGTCATTCTCGCAGCGTTTTACACTAATAACTGATCCCGGGGCTGTCCCAGTACATCTGGGCCTGGCAAACCAGCAGACTCAAGCCAAGCCAAAACAATGCAGAGGAAGTGGGGGGGGGGGTTCCTTCTTCTCCTTTGCTATCACTCTATATACATAAAACAGTGTAATGAGGAGCTGGATGCATTTCCACAAGATCTTGAAAGACCTGCTGCAACACACACACACACGTACACACACGTTCCCACAGACACACACACAATGGACTATTACTGTGAGGTTTACACCGTTCAATTGTTCGCAGCTGTTTGACAGACATAGGTTGAGCCTTATAGCTTGGGAGTTGGAGTGACTCTGTACTGTCTATCTGTGAATAATTTAAAGTGCAGAATAGACTGTACATTATTCAGAAAGGAATAGAGGTAGAGTGAGAGGAAGGGAGGGAGGAGAGGAATAGGAGGATAGGGGAATTAAACGGCGGGAGGAAAGGGGGAATAGATGGTAGAGTGAAAGGAAGGGGGAGATGGAGGCAGGAAGGGATGCAGGAATGGGAGGATAGGGAAACTAAATGGGGGGAGAAAGGGGGGAATAGCTGGCAGAATGAGAGGAATCCGAGGGAGGAGAAGAATGGAAGGAGAGGAAGATAGAGGGGGAGAGGAATGGAGTGATGGCAGGAGGAGAGAACTTACCAGGCCAGCGATGGGAGTGGGTAATCTGTTGATCTTCTTCACCAAGCCAGGTTTGATGGAGCTCAGCAACCTGAGAGAGAATGTAAAATAATATGAAACCACAAACATCTGATTCAAATCCAATCAGATATCTCTACAAAACATCAATATCATCAGCTATGAATGGATAACATCTGTAAATGCATTGTTGGAAACAGTCCCAGCAGATACCATCAGACACTTACAGTATAATTTAGATGGAGGGAGGGCTATAGACCTAAACTTCCTTAGATAACTCTATGTGAATGATCATCATAACCAGAAAGTCCAGATTTGGTGAACTTCAATGTCTCTTATCCAGCATCTGCTGCTCTGAAGAGCTAGGAATCGTATGCATTTCATAACAGGAAGATAGAGAAGGGGAGAGAGGGATAGATTGAGAGAGACAGAACAAATAAACAATCAGACAGACTACGACGACAGAAATAAATAAATTAATGAAGGAATCAGAAAATGGACCCTCCCCCTGAGTGTGTCCTATGTGGCCGTCTTGAGAGGTTGGCGTTGACACTGGCTCTAAATCAGATGGAAGGACTTAAGGACACATGCTGCTCCCCACTCCTCTGTATATTAGAACAGGTCTCAGAGCAGTTGGAGTGGATAGTGATAATTACAGGGCAGAGCCAGACGAAAAGGAAAAACCTCTGTCCTCACAGCCCTCAAGGGGCCCATGGTAAGTTGGAGCACAGGGGAGCTCACAGCCGCAGCCTTGGACTGCTGTCAGAGTGACAGACAGGCCTTGGACTGCAATCAGAGTGACAGACAGGTCTTAAGAGACTTAAATACACACCCAGTCACACAAACACGTGACGAACGATCATACACTATCTCAGTGTGTTAGGATGTATCTGGCTTTATTGTATCCAGTCATGTTATTCCTGAGGAAGTGGGCATGAATGGTTGGGATAATGTTGTCAGGTCATGGTTCACAACAAATTACTAACACTCAGATAACTGTAGCTAAAATATGTTATTGTACACAAGCACTTCTGTCAAAAACTAAATCTGTCAAAAACATGGGAAGTCACGAGACAAAACCCCCCCATTTTGATGTTCTGAAACTTAAAAGACTTAACTAAAGTACATCCCCCTCCCCACTCAAGGTAACCTCCTCAAAAACTAAACATGAGAAAAAAAAGAAGGTAAGGGTGTCAAAGACCAAACAGAACTTCCTCGTGGTCCAGCCCTTCCTTTGTTGTGAGAGCACACACGGTCCACAGGAGACATTCTCCAACTTCCTCCCAAGGTGCAAGGTTTTTAGAAAGAGCCTAAGGAGATCTTATCTAATCCTAGGCCTGTTTTTGCGGTTTCACCTGAGGAATGTACAACAAGAGTTCCCCCTATCTGATTCCAGACCTGTTACCATGTCCCGTTGTTGAGGAATGCCAACGTGACATAATCTTGTGATAACAATCGCTGTGGTTATGACATGCCTGGAAGGCAACGTGATTCTATCTCAAACGCTGAGTGGAAGAGAGTGGAGAGGTTGAGTTGGATTGAGATGGATGGCTGTGAATGGTGTGATAGGGGAAGGGTTAGGTGTAAGGGAGACACTGGTTGTTGACAGAGGTGTTTCACACATGACCGTGGTAGTAAAGAGTAAGCGGAGAAGGTGATATGTGATGTTGATAATATGGTAAGATAATGCTGGTCTTTCAATGGCGGTGTTATTCATACTCCTGTCCCGACTCTGCACGGATCTCCATGATATGCATGCAATGATTTTATTGCGACCGATTCGAAAATGACTGTTATCACACATGCACACACACAAAATGCACATACAGACAGTGTAGACAGAGAACATACAGTAGAGGCCCACAATTCACGGTGAACACTGTCAACAACCCACAGTTGTATTACCCATCTGTTTCAGTTGACCCCACTGAAGTCCTTCAAAGTGCCTTCATGGTCTCCAGGGGGCTGTACTGAACCCCTAGGGTGTCTGTGCACTTTACTACACTAACAGAATCCACACTGGAATTTAGTGGGATGACCAAAACCATTAAATCTCCTAGATTGAGTCCACTGCTGAAAAGGACAGGGTCATACCGTAAAGTAAAGTATGTTCTATGCACAGGATGAGGAACATGTCTGAAGGGAAGGAGGGGGACTCTAGCCGTAACACAGGATGAGGAACATGTCTGAAGGGAAGGAGGGGGACTCTAGCCGTAACACAGGATGAGGAACATGTCTGAAGGGAAGGAGGGGGACTATAGCCGTAAAACAGGATGAGGAACATGTCTGAAGGGAAGGAGGGAGACTCTAGCCGTAACACAGGATGAGGAACATGTCTGAAGGGAAGGAGGGGGACTCTAGCCGTAACACAGGATGAGGAACATGTCTGAAGGGAAGGAGGGGGACTATAGTTGTAAAACAGGATGAGGAACATGTCTGAAGGGAAGGAGGGAGACTGTAGCCGTAACACAGGATGAGGAACATGTCTGAAGGTAAGGAGGGGGGACTATAGCCATAACACAGGATGAGGAACATGTCTGAAGGGAAGGAGGGAGACTCTAGCCATAACACAGGATGAGGAACATGTCTGAAGGGAAGGAGGGGGACTATAGCCGTAATACAGGATGAGGAACATGTCTGAAGGGAAGGAGGGAGACTATAGCCATAACACAGGATGAGGAACATGTCTGAAGGGAAGCAGGGAGACTCTAGCCATAACACAGGATGAGGAACATGTCTGAAGGGAAGGAGGGGGACTATAGCCGTAACACAGGATGAGGAACATGTCTGAAGGGAAGGAGGGGGACTATAGCCATAACACAGGATGAGGAACATGTCTGAAGGGAAGGAGGGAGACTCTAGCCATAACACAGGATGAGGAACATGTCTGAAGGGAAGCAGGGAGACTATAGCCATAACACAGGATGAGGAACATGTCTGAAGGGAAGGAGGGGGACTATAGCCGTAACACAGGATGAGGAACATGTCTGAAGGGAAGCAGGGAGACTCTAGCCATAACACAGGATGAGGAACATGTCTGAAGGGAAGGAGGGAGACTCTAGCCATAACACAGGATGAGGAACATGTCTGAAGGGAAGCAGGGAGACTCTAGCCATAACACAGGATGAGGAACATGTCTGAAGGGAAGGAGGGAGACTCTAGCCATAACACAGGATGAGGAACATGTCTGAAGGGAAGGAGGGGGACTATAGCCGTAACACAGGATGAGGAACATGTCTGAAGGGAAGGAGGTAGACTCTAGCCATAACACAGTTGTTCCCACAATGTGAAGAATTGAGTTGACATGGTTGGGAGGATGCATGCAATTTACACGCTACAGAAAAAAAGGTTGAAGACTCAATTAGTACTTTACTGTAGTTATTGAATTGTTAATTTACTGTATCTATATTAAATTATTTATCAGAGTATATCTAATTGGGATTAAGGAACCCTGGACCACAGTCTTTTTAAATAGAGAATAAATGATTGGGTAAACCCCTCAGAACTGTGAATATATCAAATGGCAAATCTGGTCAATATTATAGAATGTGCATGTAATGTACAGTTAGCCTGACTAACAAAGCCAAACTCTGTAGCCATAGTGACCCATTTCAGGAAACTTGGCGTATGTTGCGGGTCACTACTTCACAGGAGAGCCGTTTGAAAGTGAACTTTAAAAAAAAATCAAAATGCATTTTTTTGGGGACAGAAATGCCTTCTCGAACATGTGAACTTTCATGTGCCTTAATAAAAAACTTTTATGCCATCCGTAAATATGAATCAAATTGTTAAATTACGAGCCCAGTAGGTTTAGCCACAGAAAAAAAACAGCAACATTCCAGCTAGCTATGATTGGCTGAGATAATGAGTGGGCTGGACATGCCGAGAGAAGAGTTTGGATTGGTTTGCCAAATAGTACACATTCTGTCTATTTGAGCTGGTCAGTATGTGTAGGTAATCCTGTCTAATGCGGCTTTTTTGGATTGAGTAGTAAAACTACATAAATCAGTATGATATTCAAGTATGATAGCTAAGGAGATGGAGAAAACACCTGTTTCCGAATTACATCTTCAAACTAAGGGCAACCATGGCATCCATGACAGGAGACGCGTCCATCTATGATGTATACGGGTAAAATATTCTAGCAACCTTCATTTTCAGATATGACACGTTTCTAATTTTGACAGAAAGTAGTTCATTTCAAGTTAAAGTGTACCGTTAGCTAGCTAACATTAGCTTGCTAACTCGCAGACTCATGCAGGGTAGTAACATCATGAGTTGGAATTATGGTTAATTGTTTACCTACCTACCTACCTACCTACCTACCTACCTACCTACCTACCTACCTACCTACCTACCTACATGTCTTAACAAAATAATCCACCATGCAAGTAACTATTTCGGATGCGTTTGTAAATTCAGTCTGGCCATCTACTCCGATTTCAGAGCACTCTCGTCTGAGTGTACCAGAGCTCAGAATAACTGATGAATTTCAGGAAAGCTCAACACCCGTTGAATATGGCCGGTGTCAGTAAAAGTTGGCAAATAAATGTAATTAAATTGTTGCCAGCAGCACAGTTAACCAACACTCTGGATAACATGAAAACAGCCTAACCAGCTCTGCTAGGGTGAGCAAAATGGTCAGAGTTTGGGTGGGGGCTAAAGCTTAAGAGGGTGTGAATGATGCTGAATGGGTGGACAAAGAAGAGCTCTCCAGTAGGTACCAAAGCATTCAAAGGCCATTTCTCAAAAGTGAGGTTCATCAACTTTCAAAGCAGAATGACTTCCCCATTGTTCCTCAAATGCAGTATATGTTATACCATTTTGTAGCTCTGTGTCTATGATTTTATCCAATGTAAAAAACACAATGTTGCTACATAAGTCCGAATCAACGCGGTCGGTCACATACGGCCAGTAAGCCTGTAGTGTACTTAACTCACTATTGTACCACATGGTCTGGTGTGTCAGGCTACTTCCTGTACATTATAAACTGGGTGGTTCGAGCCCTGACTGCTGATTGGCTGGCAGACGTGGTATATAGACCGTAGACCACGGGTATGACGAAACATTTATTTTTACTGCTCTAATTACATTGGTAACCAGTTTATAGCAGCAATAAGGCACCTCCGAGGTTTTTAGTATATGGCCAAAATATCGCGGCTAAGGACTGTATCCAGGCACTCCGCGTTGCGTCGTGTTTCAGAACAGCCATATGCAGTGCCCTGCGAAAGTATTCGGACCCCTTGAACTTTGCGACCTTTTGCCACATTTCAGGCTTAAAACATAAAGATATAAAACTGTATTTTTTTGTGAAGAATCAACAACAAGTGGGACACAATCATGAAGTGGAACGACATTTATTGGATATTTCCAACTTTCTTAACAAATCAAAAACTGAAAAATTGGGCGTGCAAAATTATTCAGCCCCTTTACTTTCAGTGCAGCAAACTCTCTCCAGAATATCAGTGAGGATCTCTGAATGATCCACTGTTGACCTAAATGACTAATGATGATAAATACAATCCACCTGTGTGTAATCAAGTCTCCGTATAAATGCACCTGCACTGTGATAGTCTCAGAGGTCTGTTAAAAGCGCAGAGAGCATCATGAAGAACAAGGAACACACCAAGCAGGTCCGAGATACTGTTGTGAAGAAGTTTAAAGCCGGATTTGGATACAAAAATATTTCCCAAGCTTTAAACATCCCAAGGAGCACTGTGCAAGCGATAATATTGAAATGGAAGGAGTATCAGACCACTGCAAATCTACCAAGACCTGGCCGTCCCTCTAAACTTTCAGCTCATACAAGGAGAAGACTGATCAGAGATGCAGCCAAGAGGCCCATGATCACTCTGGATGAACTGCAGAGATCTACAACTGAGGTGGGAGACTCTGTCCATAGGACAACAATCAGTCGTATATTGCACAAATCTGGACTTTATGGAAGAGTGGCAAGAAGGAAGCCATTTCTTAAAGATATCCATAAAAAGTGTCGTTTAAAGTTTGCCACAAGCCACCTGAGAGACACACCAAACATGTGGAAGAAGGTGCTCTGGTCAGATGAAACCAAAATTGAACTTTTTGGCAACAATGCAAAACGTTATGTTTGGCGTAAAAGCAACACAGCTCATCACCCTGAACACACATCCCCACTGTCAAACATTGTGGTGGCAGCATCATGGTTTGGGCCTGCTTTTCTTCAGCAGGGACAGGGAAGATGGTTAAAATTGATGGGAAGATGGATGGAGCCAAATACAGGACCATTCTGGAAGAAAACCTGATGGAGTCTGCAAAAGACCTGAGACTGGGACAGAGATTTGTCTTCCAACAAGACAATGATCCAAAACATAAAGCAAAATCTACAATGGAATGGTTCAAAAATAAACATATCCAGGTGTTAGAATGGCCAAGTCAAAGTCCAGACCTGAATCCAATCGAGAATCTGTGGAAAGAACTGAAAACTGCTGTTCACAAATGCTCTTCATCCAACCTCACTGAGCTCAAGATGTTTTGCAAGGAGGAATGGGAAAAAATTTCAGTCTCTCGATATGCAAAAATGATAGAGACATACCCCAAGCGACTTACAGCTGTAATCGCAGCAAAAGGTGGCGCTACAAAGTATTAACTTAAGGGGGCTGAATAATTTTGCACGGCCAATTTTTCAGTTTTTGATTTGTTAAAAAAGTTTGAAATATCCAATAAATGTCGTTCCACTTCATGATTGTGTCCCACTTGTTGTTGATTCTTCACAAAAAAATACAGTTTTATATCTTTATGTTTGAAGCCTGAAATGTGGCAAAAGGTCGCAAAGTTCAAGGGGGCCGAATACTTTCGCAAGGCACTGTAAATGCAACTCGTATTGTGCCGAGCAGCAAAGGAAGACAGTTGAGGGTACAGCTTATGTCATGATCGTAACTTGAAGTGATTTAAAAAAATTGTAAAACACTTACTCGCACAGCAGGATCCCATTCTCCAGGCCTCCCCTGAAGTCCTTGTCATTGAAGCATCTGCCTGTGACCGCCTGTCGATCAAAAAGGAAAACCAAAAGGTGTCAGTTCCCTTGGTCCTATTCAACCTCACAGGCACATTAGTCAGGAAGTTGTCCTGCAGTAGCTATGCCTTGTCCTCCTTCTCAGTGTACAACAGTATTTTCTCAATTCAAAGACATGAGTTATTCCTCAGTTGAAGATGTACAACTATAAAATGCTACATTATTTAACATTTAGCTACTTAAATAGCAATATGAAAAAGCACGGCTGGCCGAAGAGGATGAAAGAGAAGGTATAGTGAACTGACACTCACACGTCTACTGTGCTACTGTACATCGTGCATAAACCAAAAATTCCTCTGTGGGGAAACAGGCTTCAAACACAATATCCTTTGTTCCTGGTTTTTCAAAACTTTTCCTCCGTAAATCTCCAGAGGAAATACTACAGAGCAACAGAAGAAACTAGAAAGGCTATCCAGTCACCCTCGCTCATTGACAGGGAGAACTAACAAACTGTATGTTAACAAGCTTGACTTAAGCTGCCATCATCCCCACCAAATGGCTCTCTGGGGCTGTTCCAGGCCTGTAATTGGACGCGACACAGGGGATTTATCTCTCGTAGTAGTCCAGTAGCGCTTGCATGACTGGGCTAAGTCTAAATGTGTCACTGTGGTCTAAGGCTCGAAATAGGACATGTGGATGCATATGCTAGACTGCTTTGTTCAAATGTACATTTGTACATCCAAAGGTGACAATGTGTCTATACTTCAGACTAGTAGCAGGTTGAAAATCATAGAAGAGCATCTAAAAAAAGCTTCTCTCAATTTCAAGCTGAGTAACACTTGGGAGAATGAATGGACTGATGTCAGCACACAACTCACAACCGAAATCTAGGCAAGTTAGAGTACCTTGACCTGTTGGCCCTTGAACTGTTGACCCGGTCCCGGTTTCCCAAAAGCATCTGAAGTCTAAGTTCATTGTTAGTACCTTCGTAGGAGCATCGTTAAATCTCAGAGCGGTTTTCCAAAACCATAGTTACTATGGTTGCACTTGAAAATGCTCGTAATCTAAAGCCTGCCTCAGACCACTCATAGAACAGCTAAGTGCGTCGTGAAATGCTTTTTGCCCTCCCACTTTGTGCACGAAGATCTCCGCTAAACATGGATAAACCGTGTGATTCTCTCTGTGACTGCCAATAACTTCGGAACAAAGTTGACTACAAATACAAAGTTTCCAATGTCTTAGCAATTGATACAAACAAGTGACGTATAAACATATGCTTCAAATGAAAACCCGGGATGACTGCATTCTTTCGATCCTATCAGTATCGAAACATGCTCCAACAACGCACTTAGCGACCGCTCTCTCTGGACGGTGTTTTGGGAAATGGATGTTACATCTTCTGCCGTTGTAGGAAATATACGTTAACACATTCATAGGCCTAAATTTCATCGCTATTGGGAAACCGAACCCTGGAATGATGTGTACAAATCCTGCCAAAAACATTGTTCACAACATGCGCAAACACACACACAGTCCCAAACTAAATTACAACCGTCTTACTTAAATATTAGCAGCAATTAATAAACAACCTCCATTCAAAAATCACCTCTAATCTCCCTGTTGTAAGTGTAACAGTCTTGCTTCAGTCTCCTTGAAGCAACCTGGACATGAACCAGGGACCCTCTGAACACAACTGCCTCCCATGAAGCATCGTTACCGATCGCTCCACAAAAGCTACAGCCCTTGCAGAACCGCTACGTCTCAGAGAAAGTGACGTTACCGATTGAAACGCTACTAGCGCGCACCGCTAACTAGCTATCCATTTCACACAGGTTAGAAGTGCAAGACCAATTTTAATGTTTTTGTTTTGAGGCGCATAGTAAACATAGCCATTTAAAAAGTGAAGCTCTTCGGATGATTATTTTTGGAAGCTAATAATGTACGGGATTAAATTCCCTGACTGGTACATTTATTTGCACAGCTGTGGAAAAAGTGTGGGGATACGGGATATACAACAACTGGCTGGCCGGGGTGTGCATTTCTGTCAGTTCTTTGGCTTGTTTGGACGGCGTACAAAAATAAATGGACTGCTGTATGACAGTGAGTAGTCCAATATGTTGATGTGTTTGGTGGAAAGGAAACAAGGCCAACTGCCTTGTGTATGTGTGCTGACATTGGGGCCTTTCACCAATACAATTCACAGCAGTGGCTAAGAATAGTGAACCAGGCATTGTCTGTCCATTGACTACACAAAAGTGATGAGACAACATTCTATTGGAGGTCTGTGTCACTGTGTGAGCTCCAAACATTCTAACACTAAACTGTCAAAAAGCAAATAGTCCACATTATGAGCATTTAATTTATAATTGCTGTATAGTTTTCAGGGTTTAACAATATATTGCAATGTAGATTTATACAGTGTCATTTTGAGAGAACCGGTTTCTTCCAGTTCAGATTCAACAGTAAAGTATCAGCTTATATTTGTTTAATACAGGAGAATATTTCAGTGCAGTGAGGATGATGATACAGCAACGCCTGATATATTTCTTAGTTAAAATTGTTGGCATTGTCAGTGTCTGCAAGGCTTGAATAATGTCAAACTGGCTGTCCACTGATTCATCTGATGCGGTAACCTCTAACTCAAGACCTAGAGGGCATCAGCAGATCGCTGTGTTTCCTAAACCGAACAGAGACCCGGTAAGGAAGCCCAGGCCTTTGGCCGACCAACATACCCTGGCTTACCTCATCATAGGGGCTTCTGGCTGGCACAACCAGGGGGCCTGATCTCTAACAAGCCTCTCCTGGCTAATTTCCCTGTGGAAATTTTATCAGGAAGCCACAGCAGTAAAGGGTGAATTTGTTCCTAGCACACCAAGGGAGGGTCCATAGACTGGAGCTATACTGTACTGGCAGGTTCAATCGAAATAAACACACATTTTCCTGAAAACAATTGCCTCGGGGGTCCAGCATCCAGGAGAGTTTGACCCCAAAGTCCATTTGGCCCTTTCGTCTAGTTCAAAGACTAAAACCCTTTAGTCTCATTCGATAAATGCATCCATCTTACAAATTTCCTCAAATTACCTCTCATTTAGATGGAAACATAGACCGAAACTAAGTAATGGGGAGTTATTCTGACCAAGGTCTCAGCCAGTGTCCATGCCCAGTGAAGTTTCTGGTAACTTCTGGACCCCAGATTTCAAAACAGCGGGGTCATCTGAGGGGGCTCAATTAGACTGTGGAATGTGTTGCCTTTGTTGTCTCCAGTGGAATGCGGCACGATGCTTGTTGTCCAAAATGCTTGGCCGCATTGTTCCACAAACAATAATTGTTTTTCTTACTTCCCATCCCCATGGACCCCTTTAAATGACCAAACAGAAGCGATTCTCATGGTTTCCTATCCAAGTGTATCAGTTCCAGTACTTTCTCATGCTCGTTGGGAGGAAGGCTCCATTGGAGAAAAACAGCATAGACATACTTTTAAAAGGAAGCAACAGAAAAGCTTTGCTCTTTATCCCGAGCCAGGAAAACCAAGGACTCTGAAGAGTAAATCGACAAAGGCCTTGTTCTACTTTGATGACTTCAAGTGTCCTAGATCTGAGGAGCCTGGGAAATGTGCTCCCCCAAAGGAGAAGCAGTTTGTGACTATTTGTTGCTTCTGAAGAACTGTCTGGTCTGGTTGTTCAAGCCAAGCATAGGGAATGAGCAATGAAACATGAGGTATTGCTTGCTTTCCATCCTGGCTAATCCAATCTACAATATTATTAGTCATACAATGTCAAAAGAAAATCCATTAGAAACAAAATTGTATAACAAAATGGACTCTGAGGCCTCTATCAAAATAGACAAGGTATACTATTCTACCTGCAAGTTCAAATTCAGATCCAGTGCTCAAAACATCCAAACTTCTCTAGACAAAATCCTCAGTGACATGAGACCCATCGGAGGGCCAACTTTGTCCTGAACAGATGTCTATCTTTGTGGAAATAGTCTTAACTGGACCCCCTAGGGCCCAGCTATTGAAAACAGATCCATTGCATCTCAAAAGTAATCTCTGGAGCATTTCCCTGGAAGGCTACCTGTCGCAAATTAATAACCGCTAACTCTAGGTTTCTTTTGACTGCAAAACCCTTTTACCACGAGCCTGAGGCAAAGCATGTTCCACCTGTTCCAGAGTTGACAGGTGTTCACTCCATTGCTCATAAACAGAGACGTGCGCTCCTCAAAACGGCATGTCGTGGTCTGTTTTGTCAAATGTGATCTGCCATTCGGGTTTTTTGTATGGGCCTATTGCATAATCCTGACAACCTAACACCATGCACATCAAACACATTCAGTTGAAGTCGGAAGTTTACATACACCTTTGCCAAATACATTTAAACATTTTACATTTAAAACAATTTTTTTCACAATTACTGACATTTAATCCAAGTAAAAATTCCCTGTCTTAGGATCACCACTTCATTTTAAGAATGGGAAAGGTCAGAATAATAGTAGAGAGAATAATTTATTTCAGCTTTTATTTTTTTCATCACATTCCCAGTGGGTCAGAAGTTTACATAGACTCAATTAGTATTTGGTAGCATTTCCTTTAAATAGTTTAACTTGGATCAAACGTTTGAGAGCCTTCCACAATAAGTTGGGTACATTTTGGACCATTCCTCCTGACAAAGCTGGTGTAACTGAGTCAGGTTTGCAGGCATCCTTGCTCACACACGCTTTTTCAGTTCTGCCCACAAAATTTCTATGGGATTGAGGTCAGGGCTTTGTGATGGCCCCTCCAATACCTTAACTTTGTTGTCCTTAAGCCATTTTGCCACAACTTTGGAAGTATGTTTGGGGTCATTGTCCATTTGAAAGACCCATTTGCGACCAAGCTTTAACTTCCCGACTGATGTCTTGAGATGTTGCTTCAATACATTTGCCTCCTCATGATGCCATCTATTTTGTGAAGTGCAACAGTCCCTCCTGCAGGAAAGCACCCCTGTGCTTCACTGTTGGGATGGTGTTCTTCAAGACTCCAAACACAACAATGGTCATTATGGCCAAACCATTCTATTTTTGTTTCATCAGACCAGAGGACATTTCTCCAAAAAGTATGATCTTTGTCCCCACCGTAGTCTGGCTTTTTTATGGCGGTTCTGGAGCAGTGGCTTCTTCCTTGCTGAGCGGCCTTTCAGGTTGTCGATATAGGACTCGTTTTTACTGTTGATATAGATACTTTTGTACCCGTTTCCTCCAGCATCTTCACAAGGTCCTTTGCTGTTGTTCTGGGATTGATTTGCACTTTTTGCACCAAAGTACATTAATCTCTAGGAGACAGAACGCATCTCCTTCCTGAGCGTATGACAGCTGAGTAGTCCCATGGTGTTTATACTTGCGTAATATTGTTTGTACAGATGAATGTGGTACCTTCAGCCGTTAGGAAATTGCTCCCAAGGATGAACCAGACTTGGTCTTGGCTGATTTCTTTTGATTTTCCCATGACGTCATGCAAAAAGGCACTGAGTTTGAAGGTAGGCCTTGAAATACATCCACAGGTACACCTCCAATTGACTCAAATTATGTCAATTAGCCTTTCAGAAGCTTCTATAGCTGTGACACAATTTTCTGGAATTTTCCAAGCTGTTTAAAGGCACAGTCAACTCAGTGTATGAAAACTTCTGACCCACTGGAATTATAAGTGAAATATTCTGTCTGTAAACAATTGTTGGAAAAATGACTTGTGTCATGCACACAGTAGATGTCCTAACCGACTTGCCAAAACTATATTTTGTTGACAAGAAATTTGTGGAGTGCTTGAAAATCGAGTTCATGACTCCAGCCTAAGTGTATGTAAACTTCCGACTTCAACTGTACACGTACAGATGTGGAATCTTAATTTTATTACTTTTTTGTTGCTGACAATTGTCCTGCTGATGATCTTTGTGATTTACTTCAATTGTCACTGAAAACCGGCACTAAAACAGTTATATTAACAGTATTCCATTTTTCCATTGAGCATACTTTTGTCCAGCTAATAGCCTAAGCACAGATCAAGCAACATTATGGACTAAACATTCAAATCCTGTTGCTGCAGGAATATTTTGCTACGACAATACTAGTCAAAATAAGATCCTATACATGAACATTCTGGCCACCGACCAATAATCGCTGTAATTTGAAAATCATAACAAAATGTTGCACATCTATGGAAACATTGTGACAAACCAAGTTTTACCAATATATAGCTACAATAAAAATCTCTGGACCACTCAAACCATCCCTGCCCTCCCCTGTCCCTTGGCCTAGAGACAAATGTACAACATGTCTACACTGTCAGAACATAAAAAGGGCACTTCGGTTGTCCCCATAGGAGAACCCTTTGAAGAACACTTGGTTTCAGGTAGAACCCTTTTTAGGTTCCATGTAGAAGGTTCTACCTGGAACCAAAAAAGGTACTCCTATGTGGACAGCTGCAGAACCCGTTTGGAACCCTTTTTTCCAAAAGAGTGTACAGTACAATAAAACACATCCAAGGACACCAACATCATTGTATTGTGGATCATCAGTTTCTAGGAATCCCATGCGTGGGGGGCTTCTCTTTAGGGCTTGTCAAACCATTTGGGGCTTCAACAGTTCAGCCAAAGGCCAAGAGAGGGATTTGTCTAGGATCCACCATCCAAAAACGTTCCACATGCTGCCACTCTCAAAGGAAACCAACTGTCTTTGGATGTCTAGCAGCTCCCTCTATTGTGACTATGGGCTGGATGCCCTGGGGCTTGACACATATTATAGACTGGGTTGGGAGGGAATTAGGGGTTCAATGTCGCAGTTAGTGGCTGTGCTTGCTGCCACCATTGTGGTAACTCCGGGGGCAGCTGTTAACTTTAAGGAGACTTCACAGCTCTACAGTGGGTGAGAATAGACGACACATCTCCGCCACAGCTGCCCTCCTCTACGGTCCCAAAGGCTGCTGGGAAAGCAGTTGGCGGCTGGAGGATTCTGGCCTACTTTCTGCTTTTAGCACTAGCCCAGTGGTGCTATTCTATTATATTAAGGAGTGGGAGAAAGAGGGGGATGAGGAGGGAGAGGTGGAGAAGAGCTAGCCTCATTTGGTAGTATAAATGCATAACCCCTTGGCAAGAATTGGTTAACATTTCCCCCTCTCTATTTTTTGAATTTGCAAAAAGTAATCAACATACATTTTAACCCAGGTTTGAACCACTAGGGTCACAGGTTCACAAATCAACAAAAGGGTTGTTGCCCTACTGATGGACTAACTGACAGCTGGGAGACACGACTGAATTGCTAAATTATTATTTGCAAAGAGAGCAGCAAAACCTCCATATTTTTTAAACCAGAACACTATCCAAATGCCTGTGGTCTCATTTTTCAGTTAAAGGTCAACGCAGTTTCATTCTTTCCCTCCGAGCCCTCAGAAACTATTGGCCAGGCCTCCCGTCAAGGAGTGAATATCCATAAAACTGAAAAATGAGACGCTTTTTCCCCACAGCTTTATGATATTTCCCCTGTTCTGCTGCCCCTCCCTCCCTCCCTCCTGTTCAAACAAAACGCAATGGAAGGAAGATGCAAGGCTAGTGACTTAGCTTTAGCGTGTGGTGAAAAGGGATGAGCTACAATATACTGTCATCACATTCGCGCCTATGGCGCAGGAAGAGGAGAGAGGCTAGACCATCTGGAGAGAATGTGTCGGCCTGTAAAACTTCTATCTTCTTTGTCTACAATGGGTTCATTGATGTGGTCTTGGCAGAGACTATCAGATTTGGAAACTGGTCCTTAGGCTTGCTGCAGGTCTATATAGTAAATCACCCAAGTGGAGGTCAAAAGTATTGAGGCTGACATCCAATAGATACAAGCTAATACAGTGAGCGCACATTTAAAAGTTTGGCCAGGAATATTTGCTTGACAGCTAGGTAACATTGCCTCACAGCCCTGAACTGTGCATTTTTTATTTTTAAATACCTCACAATGCTCTGCGATATATTTATGTCTTAACTGTTCTTTTTACAATGTCCTTGAGAAGGCAGCGACACACAGTCTACAGCCTACCTCTATATCAGCCTCAACATTTACAGTACATACACACATCTAGATTTTTATGCGGGACTTGAGCAGGAGTCAGCTCTGAGCAAACGCCAGAGGTTTAAATCAACTAAACAACAACACAGGCGTGCCAAAAGGATCATCGCAGGTAATGAAGCACCCTGACTGTGGTATTACGCAGTTGATATCAGAATGAGACCACAGCAAAGTCAAAACCCAGTCTGTAAATCCCTCACTAAAGACACACCAATAGAAGGCTTGCCATAAAAAATAAAAACACAGCTACTGATTGAGAAATTAGGATATGGTTTATTTGATTGTGGGCAATTTATCTAAGCCTTGAGGTCAGATTTAATACTGTATACGGTGCAACTGTTTGTAAATGTCATAAAAGGATGCTGTGCCTTCAAAAACCACACACACACACACACACACACACACACACACACACACACACACACACACACACACACACACACACACACACACACACACACACACACACACACACACACACACACACACACACACACACACACACACACACACAATAGCCATCTCTCCTGGCAAAAGCACAACTAAATGTAAAATGTTTGATCATGAAACGTTGAACTTTTCCACTATGAAGTAGTCGTAAGGGGTAGAATGTTGCACAACAGACTAGAGTTGAATGGCACCAGCCTGCTTCTCTCATAACACCCTAACCACAAGAGCTATATTGGGTGACAACACTCCATTACCTTGATTTATATCATGATTTATGTGGAACACTACAGTAGAGAGAGATATACACCAACAAGGTAGAGCCTGCTATAATCTTAGTCATTTCTTTCGTAACTTTTTTTATTGAACCTTAATTTGAACAGGGACTCAGTGTTGAGTCCAATGGTCTCATTTCCAGGTGTGCCCTGTGTACACATCGAGATACAATATACACATTAAAACTACACATGCATAAATACATAAAAATACACAAAAACACAATCATTTACTGTTGATTACTTCGGGAAAAATACTATTTTTGGTACTATACTAAATGTAAGTACAGTGTATATGAACATGCCACATTTCTGTCTATCCTGAGACAGTAGGTTTAGATTATTTTCCCAATTTGTCTGGATAAATACAGCCACAAATATAATGGTAGCAAATGTGAGAAAACCATCTAGTTATTACAATTGAGGCATCAGAGTTCGCAACCTTCCTAGGTTCTCATTTTATCTCCTCAGGTCCTGGTCCCTCAGAAATTTGCCCAATGGTAAATTCTACCAAGTAGAATTAGCAGTACCAGTTTGTTTTTTAATATTTAATCTCCCAGCATAGTTCATATGCTTTATGTGAACAGCTGAATTAAACATGTATTCTATATTCTAGTCATATTGTGCGAAAGCAGGCAGAAAACAGTATTGTGTTTCTTTGCTGATATAGTCTGGTGCAAATTTACTCTGCTACTCCCTAGTTTACAACCATCACTGTAAATCTAGAAGATGGCTGTTGAGGAACACAGACACACACACCTATAAATAAATTAACCACAGCACAGAGGTTTGAGAACGCAAAACCAGATTGAGCTCACCATACAACCCAGACGATTTATAGACTCCTTCAACTTAATTCATCAACAATATGGCTATAAAACATATTTGTAAATATATGAATGCCTTCAATGTAGTGAGGGTTGGTGGCTGCCTGTTGACTTGAAGCTGAATTTGATGTCAGTTCTTGCTGGCTATGCTAAATTGTCACCGTATACACACACATGGTTGACAAATGGGTGGTTTGTTTGGCTGTGTGTGTGTGGCCAAAATTTGACCGGCATAACTTTTATTTACCTCACATTGAAATATGCACTATGCAGAAATCGCTCTGCCATTTCCTGGTTGTTAAATTCTAATAGTTTGCCTAATTTCAGTTTGTGAGACAAAACAAGCAAGTATCTTAAAACACTGAAATATATTTTTCATAACCAAACATTTTGTATTTTCAGCTGGTGTACAAAACCGAAAGTAAGACGCAAAAACAAAACTTGAGAACGGGAAGCATAGAAATAGTGCACATAGAACATATCTACCACATCTTAGACCTGCTTTAATAAGTGAGAATGACAGATCTATGACACACATTTCTATGTGAATTTGGTCAGGTCCCCCAAAAAGTTACATATTACAGCTTTAATAAATGTACCGGACCCATATGCATCGGTTGTGTAACCTGATTAGGGCATCCACCCTGAGTTCTCAGAATGACAGAACTCACATTTAGATTATGGTAATTCATCATATCTCTGATGCAACGGTGTGAGTCAGTCATTCTTACTGAATTCCAATAAGCAACTTGAAGATGTTAAAATACATAGGCGGCGCGCCCATGAGGCTAGAGGAAGCTAAGATTTCCCTCAAATACATAGGTGGCGCGCCCATGAGGCTAGAGGAAGCTAAGATTTCCCTCAAATACATAGGCGGCGCGCCCATGAGGCTAGAGGAAGCTAAGATTTCCCTCAAATACATAGGCGGCGCGCCCATGAGGCTAGAGGAAGCTAAGATTTCCCTCAAATACATAGGCGGCGCGCCCATGAGGCTAGAGGAAGCTAAGATTTCCCTCAAATACATTCAAATCAATTGCCAAAATTATATAGCCTAATTAGCTTACTCCTGTCTACAGACATAAATAAAATCTTTCAAAATAGTCTGCCACACTAGTAAGCAGGATTTGTCTACAGAGGATCATTAGCTTCTTTTTAAAAAACAATATAGTCAGAAGGGCCCGCAATTTGGGCAGAGCACGCGGCAAATACCAAATAGATGATTGTTGAGATGTGATTGTCAGTGAAAAGCACAGACCCTGCAAGTTATATCACTACATGTAAAAGCACAAATCAAAAAGTAGTCTTTTATTGGCACCAGCGGAGAACATTGGCCATATCCCTGGTGAGTGTGGTGAGTGTGCATATTCACGGTCTTTATCAAATGGGTCAGTGCCACTTTTGTTATGGGACAATCATTTCCTCCTCCAGGTTAGTTGGATATCCTATTGTATTTGTGTCTCCCCTTTTCGTAGGCCTAATACATGGATCAGACAGCATTGTTTCTATTCATCTGTTTGTCAGTGACAGCAGAGTGCACTACAGTGTATTTTTGTCGTATTAAAAAAGATTCTGCAAATGTCTCTGGTCATATAAAGTGTAGTACAATTGCATCAAATGTGTTCATAAAAAGGCCAACATTTTCATGTGCAAAGAAAGGTGAAGAAATGTAGACATCTGATATATCCTATAGCCTAGGCCTACTCTAAGCCACTAGTGCTGCAGTCTTTGTGAATGTTTATTGTATTATATATTATTACTATATTATCCACTGGTATTTACATATATGAATAGGCTAAAATGCATCATTTCGGAATGTGCATTTTTTGGGGAGAATTGTGTCAATTTTATCTGCTCCTCTTTCTTTTTTTATTGGCCAAAAGCCAGCTATTACCGGCTAAAGGAAACCCTGGTGCATGTGTGCTGTCAGGTCTAGTTACTAAATGTCTGACTTCTGTGAGATAGCAAGGATCAACATGCTCTTGGAGCACAGAATCTCCTCTTAAACTTTGTCATGCCTGTCATTCAGCATAGGACATCTGGAAAGTATACAAACACCTTCATTTTTTCCCACATTTTGTTACGTTACATCCTTATTCTAAAATGTATTAAATTGTGTTAATCCCTCATCAACCTACACACAATACCCCATAATGACGAAGCAAAAACAGTAGAATATTATTTTTGCAAATGTAAAAAAAAATAAAAAAAATAAAAAAAAAATAAAAATAAAATAAACACATATCACATTTACATAACTATTCAGACACTTTACTCTTTGTTGAAGCACCATGGGCACCATGTTGAAGCAACATGGGCAACAATTGCAGCCTAGAGTCTTCTTGGTGTGATTCTACAAGCACACCTGGCACACCTGTATTTGGAGAGTTTCTCCCATTCTTCTGACATAATTTGAGAGGATCTGCAGAGGTTGGATGGGGAGCGTCACTGCACAGCTATTTTAAGGTCTCTCCAGAGATGTTTGATCGGGTTCAAGTCCGGGCTCTGGCTTGGCCCTCAAGGACATTGAGAGACTTGACCCGAAGCCGCTCCTGCGTTGTCTTGGCTGTGTGCTTAGGGTGGTTGTCCTGTTGGAAGGTGAACCTTGGCCCCAGTCTGAGGTCCTGAGCGCTCTGGAGCAGGTTTTCATCAAGGATCTCGCTGCACTTTGCTCCGTTCATCAGTCTCTCGATCCTGACTAGTCTCCCAGTCCCTGCCGCTGAAAAACATCCCCACAGCATGATGCTGCCACCACCATGCTTCACCGGAGGGATGGTGGCAGGTTTCCTCCAGAAGTGACGCTTGGCATTCAGGCCAAAGAGTTCAATTTTGGCTTCATCAGACCAGAGAATATTGTTTCTGTCTGAGAGTCCTTTAGGTGCCTTTTGGCAAACTCCAAGTGGGCTGTCATGTGCCTTTTCACTGAAGAGTGGCTTTCTTCTGGCCAGTCAACCATGAAGGCCTGATTGGTGGAGTGCTGCAGAAATAGTTGTCCTTCTGGAAGGTTATCCCATCTCTACAGAGGAACTCTAGAGCTCTGTCAGAGTGACCATCGGGTTCTTGGTCCCCTTCCTGACCAAGGTCCTTCTCCCCCAACTGCTCAGTTTGACTGGCGGCCAGCTCCAGGAAGAGTCTTGGTGGTTCCAAACTTCTTCCCTTTAATGGAAGAATGATGGAGGCCAATGTGTTCGTGGATATTCAATGCTGCAGAAATGTTTTATTGACCTTTCCCAGAATCTGTGCCTCAATACAATCCTGTCTGAGTTCTACGGAAAATTACTTCGACCTCATGACTTAGTTGACAGTGCATGTCAGAGCAAAAACTGTGGGGCCATATATAGACAGGTGTGTGCATTTCCAAATCATGTCCAATCAATTTAAATGTACCACTGGTGGACTCCAATCAAGCTGTAGAAACATCTCAAAGATGATCAATGGAAATAGGATGCACCTGAGCTTAATCTGGAGTTTCACAGCAAAGGGTCTGTAACTAAGGAATTTGTTTTTAATTTTTAATACATTTGCAAAACTTTTGAAAAACCTACTTTCACTTTGTCATTATGGGGTTCCTTTATTTTTATGTAATCCATTTTAGGATAAGGCTGTAACGTAACAAAATGTGGAAAAAGGGACGGGGTCTGAATACTTTCTGAATGCACTGTAGCTCTCCTTCCTCATCTAAGTGCCACACCCTGATCTGTTTCACCTGTCTCGTACATGTCTCCACCCCCCTCCAGGTGTTGCCCATCTTTCATAGTTTCCCTGGTTCCGACCATTCTGCCTGCACGGACCCCGAGCCTGCCTGCCGTTCTGTACCTGCCTGACTCTGACCCGTTTACAAACCTCTGCATGTCCTGACCCCAAGCCTACCTGCTGTTCAGTACCTTATCACCTCTTCCCTGGATTACTGACCTCTGCCTGCCTTTGACCGGTCTTTTGCCTGCCCCCTGTCTGGGTCAATAAACATCTGTGACTCTAGCTGTCTGCATCTGGGTCTTATCCCGAGTTCTGATAGTACGAACTGGCCATGACCGACCCAGCAGTCACAGACCAGCTCTCCCTGCAAGGAGCCACCATATGAAGACACGAGGAGTTACTGTCATGTCTAATGGAGGGTCTCCATACCCTGGCAGAGCGCCATGACCAGGCATTCAATTCATTGCTGGAGCAATTCCGTGGATTCCCCACTGGGCAGCAGGTCATACTCGTAATCTCCCAGCCTACCCCAGTGTCCAGAGAACCCTGCTTACCTCTTCCGGAGTGCTACACTGGAGATTCACGGAGCCAGGGTTCTCTCCCAGTGCTCCCTCATTTTCGAGCTGCAGCCTTTTTCGTTCCCCTTGGACCGCTCGAGGATAGCGTACATCATACCGCTGATGTATCGGAGGGCACTCGCCTGGGCCACGGCGATGTGGGAGCAACAGTCCGTAGTCAGCCTCAGTTTGAAGGAGTTCATGGAGGAAGTTCAGAAAGTGTTTGATTCTCCGTTTTCGGGGAGAGAGGCTGCTCGTAAGCTGCTCCAACTATGTCAAGACTCCTGTAGTGTGGCAGACTACGCAATGGATTTTCGCACGCTGGTGGACGAGGGTGCCTGGAACCTGGAATTATTGTTCGACATGTTCCTTCACGGATTATCGGAGGTGATCAAAGACGAGCTCGCAGCCTGGGAGCTGCCCATGGACCTTGACTCGCTCATAGTCTTGACCATCCGGATCGATGGGCGGCTTCGAGAACATAGGAGGGAGAGGGAATCTGTGCCCTTTCGCCCTTGCTTGCCCTCAATTCTCACCTCGCTTCCAAAGAAGACTCCTGAAGTCTACATGTCCGAATGAACTCGACTTCACCCAAGTTCTCGGGATTCACAGAGGGCTGCCAACTCGCCTCCTTCAGAGTCCTTGCATCTGGGCAAGGCTAGATTGTAAATGCTCAACCGGATTCACCAACTCCACACCTAGAGCTGTCTATATTGTGGAGCTACGGGACATTTCATAGCTACCTGCCCATTAAAAGTAGTGTTGGAGGTCAAGTAGGAGGCACTCTTTCCTCTGGTCTAAAAAATATCCCAATGCCCCAGGGCTGTGATTGGGGACACTGCCCTGTGTAGGGTGCCGTCGTTCAGATGGCACGTTAAACGGGTGTCCTGACTCTCTGTGGTCATTAAAGATCCCATGGCACTTATCGTAAGAGTAGGGGTGTTAACCACTGTGTCCTGGTTAAATTCCCAATCTGGCCCTCAAACCATCAAGGTCACCTAATAATCCCCAGTTTACAATTGGCTCATTCACCCCCCTCCTCTCCCCTGTAACTATTCCCCAAATTGTTGCTGTAAATGAGAATGTGTTCTCAGCCTACTTACCTGGTAAAATAACAGATAAATAAAAATATATATATAAAAACAACTCGTACTCTGGTGGGCCATACGGAGAACTTTTCCTTTCCCCTTACTCGCACCCATTTCCATGCCATTCTGCTCTGAGGGAACAAGTCAAAATCTCTCTGGGTACTCATCGACTGAGGCCGATGGGTTTTTTGGAAACTACCCTGGCGTCCGAGCTAGGCATCCCCACTCAGCCCCTTTCCATTCCCATGGACGTTACCAGAGCGCTGGACGGGCATTCTATAGGCTGAGTCACCCACAATACCACCCCCATCAACCTACGTGTGTCTGGGAGCCACAGAGAGACGATCCAATTCCTGCTTATTAAGTCTCCTCAAGTTCACATTGTATTGGGATACTCTTGGCTCCAGAGACACAATCCCCTTATTGACTGGTCTGCTGGTGCCATCAACAGAGAATCAAACACCTTACAAACTTCCTCCACAAACTCCTCCAGACAGAGGCAGATGGTGGACTGTTGCTCTCACACCACCATCATTCCACGTTCCCAGGGTTCTCATTACAGTTGTTTTGACGGCAGCTTAGCTTTCAGGCCAGAAGGGTGGTGTAAGGGATACTAATACATGAGTTCCAACAGCCATGGGATGTAGCCACTACTTCAGAGACCAAGGAATAGACAGATATAATGAATGAGTAGAAAAGGGATTTTAATCTTTGAATGAAGGAATGGAAAGAATGCATATCACTTTAACACTTGACAGAAGGAAGTGGTTAGTTTCCAAAGCATTGTGAATGCTGACAAATACAGACGCGCACACACACACACACACACACACACAGAGAGACGCATACAGTGGGGCAAAAAAGTATTTAGTCAGCCACCAATTGTGCAAGTTCTCCCACTTAAAAAGATGAGAGAGGCCTGTAATTTTCATCATAGGTACACTTCAACTATGACAGACAAAATGAGGAAAAAAATCCAGAAAATCACATTGTAGAATTTTAAATGAATTTATTTGCAAATTATGGTGGAAAATAAGTATTTGGTCACCTACAAACAAGCAAGATTTCTGGCTCTCACAGACCTGTAACAACTTCTTTAAGAGGCTCCTCTGTCCTCCACTCGTTACCTGTATTAATGGCACCTGTTTGAACTTGTTATCAGTATAAAAGACACCTGTCCACAACCTCAAACAGTCACACTCCAAACTCCACTATGGCCAAGACCAAAGAGCTGGCAGAGGACACCAGAAACAAAATAATAGACCTGCACCAGGCTGGGAAGACTGAATCTGCAATAGGTAAGCAGCTTGGTTTGAAGAAATCAACTGTGGGAGCAATTATTAGGACATACAAGACCACTGATAATCTCCCTCGATCTGGGGCTCCACGCAAGATCTCACCCCGTGGGGTCAAAATGATCACAAGAACGGTGAGCAAAATTCCCAGAACCACACGGGGGGACCTAGTGAATGACCTGCAGAGAGCTGGGACCAAAGTAACAAAGCCTACCATCAGTAACACACTACGCCGCCAGGGACTCAAGTAGTGTTCAACACCTCTTCACTGCTGCAGTCTCACACACACACACACACACACACACCTTCTCTTTCATAATTTAACACTAACACACACAGCGCTCTCTACATGCTCACAGTACCACCAACATTCCCAGGCCCATTCCCTGGGAGACTCAACTGCGTAGGAAACATTACATAACCTCTGATTGGTCATCCATTACTCCCCCCTCATCAAGAAAGATGTACTGCTTTTCCTGGAAAAAGACAGACCCATAGAGAACCATATCATAGATTATCTTCAACCAGGTATTACCCCCACACACACACACACACACACACACACACACACACACACACACACACACACACACACACACACACACACACACACACACACACACCTCACACGTCTGGGATTAGGGAGGATGGTACAGGTGTTATTTATCTCCATCTACTTAGCTTTCTCCTCCGGCACTCCACACAAATGTGTGTTAAATCTTATACCTTGATCTCCCTGGTTTTGACCAGCAGAGGTGAAGGACCACCTGACCACTTGGTCACCCGTCAAATCTGTGTTTGCAGTTTCAGGCTTGATTGAAGGTCGAGGTGGTTAAAAATTAATCTCAGGGTCTTACTACCAGAGACATGACTAACACTATAAAGATACTGTGTGATCCATCCTCAGGGAGGTGGTCTACAGTATACTGTGTGATCCATCCTCAGGGAGGTGGTCTACAGTATACTGTGTGATCCATCCTCAGGGAGGTGGTCTACAGTATACTGTGTGATCCATCCTCAGGGAGGTGGTCTACAGTATACTGTGTGATCCATCCTCAGGGAGGTGGTCTATCCTCAGGGAGGTGTATACTGTGTGATCCATCCTCAGGGAGGTGGTCTACAGTATACTGTGTGATCCATCCTCAGGGAGGTGGTCTACAGTATACTGTGTGATCCATCCTCAGGGAGGTGGTCTACAGTATACTGTGTGATCCATCCTCAGGGAGGTGGTCTACAGTATACAGTTGATCCATCCTCAGGGAGGTGGTCTACAGTATACAGTTGATCCATCCTTAGGGAGGTGGTCTACAGTATACAGTTGATCCATCCTCAGGGAGGTGGTCTACAGTATACTGTTGATCCATCCTTAGGGAGGTGGTCTACAGTATACTGTTGATCCATCCTTAGGGATGTGCTACATGTGGCCTGATGTTGGACTACCTTTTCTGATTCGTTATGTTTGGCTAGCAAGGAAGGAGCCCTAATGTCCACATCTGTTTCTAACACACCCGATCTTGCCAATCAACCAATCAGACCTTGATTGAAGCTGGGATGGAAGAAAAGCATTTGCACACCCTATAGAGGTGGAGTTACACTGACAGTGACAGTGGTGTAGTGTCACTCATACATATTTAACCGACTCAGGGGCATTAGCATACAGCTCTGGCCTACATCTCAAGGTCTCTCCCTCTCCCTCTTCTCTACAGGTTGTGTGAGAAAGCAGGGCCTTGCCTTTGAGACATAGGGTGATTAAGTTCATAGAAAATTCTCCTGTATAGCATCCTGAATGAACAAGCTGGAAAAGTCCTTGACTTGATTTAATTTGAGGCAATTTTCTTCATGGCCATACTTACAATTCATACACAGTAACACAACTTAGACATAATTATGTATTGGCAATAATGTGTACAGGCCTCAGTAACGCTAATTCCTTCGACGATAAAAGCGAATCCGACCATCACCCCTGGTGAGCCAAAACCACGACTCGTCAGTGATGAGCACTTTTTGCCAGTCCTGCCCATAAGCGACATTGTTGCCAGTGATGTCTGGTGAGTACCTGCCTCATAACAGGCCTACAAGCCCTCAGTCCAGCCTCTCTCAGCATATTCAGCATATTGCAGACAGTCTGAGCACTGATGGATGGATTGTGCGTTCGTGATGTAACTCGGGTAGATGTTGCCATTCTGTACCTGTCCCGCAGGTGTGATGTTCGCATGTACCGATCCTGTGCAGGTGTTGTTACAAGTGGTCTGCCCACTGCGAGGACGATCAGCTGTCCATCCTGTCTCCCTGTAGTGCTGTCTTAGGCGTCTCACAGTAGGGACATGGCAATTTATTGCCCTGGCCACATCTGCAATCCTCATTCCTCCTTGCAGCATGCCTAAGGCACGTTCATGCAGATGAGCAGGGACCCTGGGAATCTTTCTTTTGTGTTTTTCCAGAGTCAGTAGAAAGGCCTCTTTAGTGTCCTAAGTTTTCATAACTGTGACCTTAATTGCCTACTGTCTGTAAGCTGTTAGTGTCTTAACTACTGTTCCATAGGTGCATGTTCATTAATTGTTTATGGTTCATTGAACAAGCATGGGAAACCATGTTTAAACCCTTTACAATGAAGATCTGTGAAGTTATTTGGATTTTTACAAATTATCTTTGAAAGACAGGGTCCTGAAAAGGGATATCTTTTTTGCTGAGTTTAGCTCCATATCAATGGTTGCCAAGTGTTTGACATGGTTCAAGAACAGTATTCCAATATAACAATTTAGTGTGTTAGTGGCACTTGACAAAGCAAATCATTCTACACCGGTGGAATTCACGGATTCCATGAAGCTAAAACACTACAGTAACACTACAGCTTGAAATGAATTGGCATGTGCTTTCCAAAACCAGAATACGCATTTTCACAGACAAACTGCGGCTGGTGGGTTCAGTACATTCATGTAGAATGTACTGCTCCCCAGGAAGTAAGGTGTAACATCTAAAACAGCCATGTAGCATGACACGACAAAACACTAACATTGTAGAGCATTGTCAAATGAGGAACAGAAAAACACACATTACTGCTTAATACCCCAAGCCCCCCCCCACAAGGAGGGCCTCAACATGAAAGTCACACAAAGGCCCAAGTTGGGGCAACCAAACAGACCCAACCCCCCACTCTTACACTAGCCCAAGCCAATAGCATGTTCCAGATGCTCCGCAGGCCATTTTCACACTTACTGGTCTGAGGCCAAACCACACAACTAACAACATTAGACACTTTATTGAACACAAAGGATTCACTATCTCATCCTGGAATATCCAAGGCCTGAGGTCATCTGCCTTTGGCCTAAAGAACAGGACAAATACAGACATTGTCATCCTATAAGTAACATGGTATAGAGGAGATGGACCCACTGGTTGCCCTCTAGGTTAGAGCGCTGGTAGTCCCATCCACCAAACTACCAGGTGTGAAACAAGGAAGGGACTGAGGTGGTATGCTAACTTGGTATAGAGCAGAACTAACACTCTATTAAATAAATCAAAACAAGAACATTTTACATTTGGCTAGAAATTCAAAAGGTAATTATCTCAACAGAGAAAAATGTCCTCCTGTGTGCTACCTATATCCCCCCACTTTAATGAAGATAGCTTCTCCATCCTAGAGGGAAAAATCAATCATTTCTTGGGCCCAGGGACATGTATTAGTCTGTGGCGATTTAAATGCCAGAACTGGACAATAATCTGACAGCCTCAGCACACAGGGGGACAAACATCTACCTGGAGATGACAGCATTCCCTCCCCCATATGCCCCCCCCCCCCCCCGAGGCACAAATATTACAACATAACCAACCAAATCGAGTCACAACTCCTGCAGCTCTGTCGCACGCTGGGTGACAGTCAACGGTAGGCTTCGAGGGCACTCCTGCGGTAGGTACATCTACTGCTCATCTCTTGGCAGTAGTACTGTAGATGACTTTATCACTGACCACAGTCTCTCAGAGCGTTCAGTCAGCCCACTGACACCTCTATAAGGTCACAGCAAAATCAGTCTACTTGAACAGAGCAATACTCAATTGTGATGCATCAAAGCCAAAGGAACTGAGTAATATTAAGAAATTCCTTTTAGACAACTTTCTGGACAAAAACGTTTCACTATAATAGTGAAGGTGTAAACATGGCAATAGAAAACATACACAGTATATTTGACCTTTCAGCTTCCCTATCAAATCTAAAAATGTCAAACAGAAAACCTAAGAAAATGAACAACATTGACAAATGGTTTGATGAAGAATGCCAAAATCTAAGACAGAAATGAAGAAACCTATCCACCCTAAAACATAGAGACCCAGAAAACCGTAGCCTACACCTACACTATGGTGAATCATTAAAACAATACAAGAAATACACTACGGAAAAGAAGGAACAGCTCATCAGAAATCAGCTCAATGTAAATGAGGAATCCATAGACTAACCACTTCTGTGAACATTGGACAACAGAGTTATCTATCTAAAACGGAGATGTATGGATAAATCGCTCTCCAACCTGTTTGGCCCTATAACAAAAGTAAAACAGCAAAAACATATATAGTAGCAGTCAAAAGTTTGGATACACCTACAAATTCAAGGGTTTTTATTTATTTGTACAATGTTCTACATTGCAGAATAATAGTGAAGACATCACAACTATGAAATAATATATGGTATCCTGCAGTAAGCAATAAAGTATTCAAAAAAATCTAAATACAGTATATTTTATATTTGAGATTCTTCAAAGTAGCCATCCTTTGCCTTGATGACACTAGGCATTCTCTCAACCGGCTTTCAGGAGGTAGTCACCTGGAATGCATTTCAATTAGCAGGTGTGCCTTGTTAAAAGTACATTTGTGGAATTTCTTTCCATGTTAATGCGTTTGAGCCAATCAGTTGTGTTGTGACAAGGTAGGGGTGGTATATAGAAGATAGCCCTATTTGGTAAAAGACAAAATTCCATATTATGGAAGGTCCGTCAACATGGAAAATGTCAAGAACTTTGTGTAGTCGCAAAAACCATCAAGCACTATGATGAAACTGGCTCTCCTGAGGACCACCACAAGAAAGGAAGACCCAGAGTTACCTCTACTGCAGAGGAAAAGTTCATTAGAGTTACCAGCCTAAGATTGCAGCCCAAATAAATGCCTCAGAGTTCAAGTAACAGACATCTCAAAATCAACTGTTCAAAGGAGACTGCATCAATCAAGCCTTCATGGTCAAATTGCTGCAAAGAAACCACTACTAAAAGGACATAAATAAGAAGAGACTTGCTTGGGCCAAGAAACACAAGCAATATACATTAGACCAACGGAAATCAGGCCTTTGGTCTGATGAGTCTAAATGTGAGATTTTTGGTTCCAACCACTGTCTTTGTGAGACGCAGAGTAGATGAACAGATGTTCTCTGCATGTGTGGTTCCCACCGTGAAGCATGGAGGAGGAGGTGTGATGGTGTGATCGTGCTTTTCTGGTGACACTGTAGGAGATTTATTTAGAATTCAAGGCACACAACCAGAATAGCTACTACAGCATTCTGCAGTGATACGCCATCCCATCTGGTTTGCGCTTAGTGGGACTATCATTAGCTTTTCAACATGACAATGACCCAAAACACACCTCCAGGCTGTGTAAGGGCTGTTTGACCAAGGAGAGTGAGAGTGCTGCATCAGATGACCTGGCCTCCACAATCACCCAACCTCAACCCAAGTGAGATGGTTTGGGATGAGTTGGACCACAGAGGGAAGGAAAAGCAGCCAACAAGCTCAGCATATGTGGGAACTCCTTCAAGACTTGGAAAAGCATTCCTTATGAAGCTGGATGAGAGAATGCAAACAGTGTGCAAAACTGTCATCAAGGGAAAGGGTGGCTACTATGAAGAATTTCAAATAAAATGGAATATGGTTACTACATGATTCCATTATTTCATAGTTTGGCGTCTTCACTATTATTCTACAATGTAGAAAATATATTTTTTTTAGAAAAACCCTTGAATGAGTAAGTGTCCAAACTTTTGACTGGTACTGTACATGATCAATAACTAATCTTAGAATGAACTATTAAACTATTCTTCAATTACATTGAATGAACTACAGGACAAAATACAAATCTTTACAACCCAAAAAAGGCCTGTGGTGTTAATGGTATCCTCATTGAAACGATAAAATATACAGACCACAAATTCCAATTAGCTATATTTAAACTATAACATCATCCTTAGCTCTGGCATCTTCCTCAGTATGTGGAACCAATCACCCCAATCCACAAAAGTGGAGACAAATTTGGCCCCAACAACTACCGTGGAATATGCTTCAACAGCAACCTTGGGGAAATCCTCGGCATTATCATTAACAACAGACTTGTACATTTCCTCAGTGAAAACAATGTCCTGATCAAATGTGAAATTGTCTTTTTACCAAATTACCATACGACAGACCAAGTATTCACCCTGCACACCTTAATTGACAAACATGCTATGTTGATTTCAAAAAGGCTTTTGACTCAATACAAATTCATGGAAAGTGATGTTGGGGGAAAAACATGACATCATAAAAAACATGTACACAAACAACAGTAAGACAAAAATAATGGTTTTCCAAAAAAGGTCCAGTTGCCAGGACCACAAATACAAATTCTGTTGCCCTAGAGCACACAAAAATACCTCCGCCTAAACATTAGAGCCACAGGTAACTTGCACAAAGCTGTGAACGATCTGAGAGACAAGGGAAGAAGGGCCTTCTATGCCATCAAAAGGAACATCAAATTAGAATCTGGCAAAAATTACTTTAATCAGTTATAGAACCCATTGCACTTTATGGTTTTGTGTGTGTGTGTGTGTGTGTGTGTGTGTGTGTGTGTGTGTGTGTGTGTGTGTGTGTGTGTGTGTGTGTGTGTGTGTGTGTGTGTGTGTGTGTGTGTGTGTGTGTGTGTGTGTGTGTGTGTGTGTGTGTGTGTGTGTGTGTGTGTGTGTGTGTGTGTGTGTGTGTGTGTGTGTGTGTGTGTGTGTGTGTGTGTGTGTGTGTGTGTGAGAGATAGTGAGAGAGTGAGTGAGTGAGAGATTTAACACAGACAACCAGAGAGAGGATTAAAGCAAGGGAAACACTAAATCAAACTTAATTAAAGGCGTTGGTCATGAGTTAGCGAAGCAAAACACAGAGATAACAAGCGCTTGTTTAGGCTACTATTGGTATGCCACCTAACAGACTCTTTGATCCAAAGGCACTTATAATAAGTGAATACATACATTTTAGAATGCGATTCCTGCAGGAATTTAACTCTTGACTTTGACTTTGGCGTTGCACACAGTAAGCTCTAACCAACTGAGCCACAATGATAGACACTAGTATTGGTCCTGAATCCCGGTTGATAAGTGTAGAATCATTATAATGGAAAAAGTTGGCTAAAGTGTTTGTATGTCATTTTAGGGAGTAACCAAACTGTGTGTAGGGTTACCTTTGTTCAATTGAGCCACTACTGCATACTGTATACTGTACGTACACCAACAGCAAACCAAGAGGAAAGAGACAGCAAGGAACGCAACAAAATATGAGCTAGACAAGCAGTCAAGGCTGTCTTTATAGTGCACATTACTTTGGCATGTCTAGATAGAACTGCATTGAGACGACATAACAAAGGGAAAGTCTTTCAAGGAAATGACCTATAAGCCGCAAGAACTCCAGCGATCTCTACCTACTACTCTAATACGTAAGGACCTCCTGGTCAGTTCGAGGAAGTGGGAGGCGGGCTGTGGCCTATGTCAGATAAACAGTGGACAGATAGGGAGTGTGTGTGTGTGTGTGTGTACCAAAATAGAAAGGAGAAATCTTGAGTTCTAGTTCATTCTGAAAGGGAGAGTATAATACTTTCACAACCTTCACTCAATAAATCACCATCTTCCCTTGTGACAAAATGCATAGCACCATACCCATACCCAACAGCATTAAGTAGCCAATGACATTAGATAGCTAGTATTAGTTATTAGCCATTCTGTCTTGTCGTCGTGCTAGCCTCCAGTAGGGCTGATCACTGACACACACCGCCATAGACAGAAATAGTCCGGCATTGCTTTTAGAGGGTGCTGATTTTCCAGTCTTTAGCAGGAAAGCCTTAGTGTGGTTCCAAAGACGGAGTGTGGGACAACATAATGTGACAGTGTCGGGAGAGAGAGAGAGAGAGGAGAGTCAGGTGTTACGAAATATATTGGGAGTACTGTGGCAGGTTTGTAGGAGGGTATTTATACACTCTTAGAAGAAAAGGTGCCATCCAGAACCTAAAACAGTTCTTCGGCTGCCCCCGTAGGACAACCATTTGAAGAACCCTTTTTGGTTCCAGATCGAATCCTTTTGGGTTCCATGTAAAACCATTTCCACAGAGCGTTCTACCTGGAAGCAAAATTGGTTCTACCTGGAAGCAAAAATGGTTATCCTATGGGGGCAGCCGAAGAACCGTTTTGGAACTGTAGTAGAGTGTAGTACATGACTCTTTAGACTTTCCCTTCCAGGAAAGGAAAATGTAATGTTTGTTTTTAAATGAGATCCATACCTGCAGCATGGCAGTAACTACGCAACACACGCACGAACACACACTTCTCGGTCTGGTGTTCGATCAATAGCTCTGGCCCACATAGAGGATGACCCACTTCACGCTACAGAGCTCCTCTCACCCAGACCAGGAACAGTACAGTACAGTACAGCACTCCTCTCACCCAGACCAGGTATAGTACCACACAGTACAGCTCTGCGCTCCTCTCACCCAGACCAGGAACAGTACAGTACAGTACAGTACAGCTCTGCACTCCTCTCACCCAGACCAGGTACAGTACCACGCAGTACAGCTCTGCACTCCTCTCACCCAGACCAGGAACAGTTCAGTACAGTACAGCTCTGCACTCCTCTCACCCAGACCAGGAACAGTTCAGTACAGTACAGCTCTGCACTCCTCTCACCCAGACCAGGAACAGTTCAGTACAGTACAGCTCTGCACTCCTCTCACCCAGACCAGGAACAGTTCAGTACAGTACAGCTCTGCACTCCTCTCACCCAGACCAGGAACAGTTCAGTATAGTACAGCTCTGCGCTCCTCTCACCCAGACCAGGAAGTTCAGTACAGTACATTTACAGCTCTGCACTCCTCTCACCCAGACCAGGAATAGTTCAGTATAGTACAGCTCTGCACTCCTCTCACCCAGACCAGGAATAGTTCAGTATAGTACAGCTCTGCACTCTTCTCACCCAGACCAGGAACAGTTCAGTACAGTACAGCTCTGCACTCCTCTCACCCAGACCAGCAACAGTTCAGTACAGTACAGCTCTGCACTCCTCTCACCCAGACCAGCAACAGTTCAGTACAGTACAGCTCTGCACTCCTCTCACCCAGACCAGCAACAGTTCAGTACAGTACAGCTCTGCACTCCTCTCACCCAGACCAGCAACAGTTCAGTACAGTTCTGCACTCCTCTCACCCAGACCAGCAACAGTTCAGTACAGTTCTGCACTCCTCTCACCCAGACCAGCAACAGTTCAGTACAGTACAGTTCTGCACTCCTCTCACCCAGACCAGCAACAGTTCAGTACAGTACAGTTCTGCACTCCTCTCACCCAGACCAGCAACAGTTCAGTACAGTACAGCTCTCTCTCTCTGTGTGTGTGTGTGTGTGTGTGTGTGTGTGTGTGTGTGTGTGTGTGTGTGTGTGTGTGTGTGTGTGTGTGTGTGTGTGTGTGTGTGTGTGTGTGTGTGTGTGTGTGTGTGTGTGTGTGTGTGTGTGTGTGTGTGTGTGTGTGTGTGTGTGAATCGCATAGCTGGCTTCACTGCCACAGGCCTACTGTACTGTATGTTTCAAATGGATGTGAATCAACGGCAACAGTAAAATCACTTCAGGGTGCATGTGTGATAGGCTAGCCTAACCAATATGATGCCATGCATGATAGGCTAGCCTAATCAATATGATGGCATGCCAGTCATTACATCCGTCTGTACAGTTTGACAGTTTGATTGGTGTCAAACTACAGTCTGTCTGTCTTCTGGGAAAGAAATACAGATTGTGCCTTTTAAAAAGCTACCCATCATATACTACCAAAATCATGTTTTATAGACAACCTTTAAAGGGGAACAAAGGTATTGTAAAATCTACTTGTTCAGGCTTTTCAGTATATACCTCTCCCACATGTCACATTTGACTCAGTACTACTGCTCTCTGTCTCTGCAGTCCTGAGAAACATGACCGAAGGTCACAAACATTCATTTTGGGATTTTGATGCCAGGTAAAAAGGCTGCCGAAAAAAAAGATAAATGTTTGATTCAGCAGAGAAAAATACCATAGAGGACAGGCAGAGGGGTTGAGCTAACAATGTTACCATCATAGAGGACAGGCAGAGGGGTTGAGCTAACAATGTTACCATCATAGAGGACAGGCAGAGGGGTTGAGCTAACAATGTTACCATCATAGAGGACAGGCAGAGGGGTTGAGCTAACAATGTTACCATCATAGAGGACTGGCAGAGGGGTTGAGCTAACAATGTTACCATCATAGAGGACAGGCAGAGGGGTTGAGCTAACAATGTTACCATCATAGAGGACAGGCAGAGGGGTTGAGCTAACAATGTTACCATCATAGAGGACAGGCAGAGGGGTTGAGCTAACAATGTTACCATCATATAAGACTGGCAGAGGGGTTGAGCTAACATCATAGTTGAGCTAACAATGTTACCATCATAGAGGACTGGCAGAGGGGTTGAGCTAACAATGTTACCATCATAGAGGACTGGCAGAGGGGTTGAGCTAACAATGTTACCATCATAGAGGACAGGCAGAGGGGTTGAGCTAACAATGTTACCATCATAGAGGACTGGCAGAGGGGTTGAGCTAACAATGTTACCATCATAGAAGACAGGCAGAGGGGTTGAGCTAACAATGTTACCATCATAGAGGACTGGCAGAGGGGTTGAGCTAACAATGTTACCATCATAGAGGACTGGCAGAGGTGTTGAGCTAACAATGTTACAATCATAGAGGACAGGCAGAGGGGTTGAGCGGGACAGGAGAAATTCACACAGGGGCTTCAATGTTAACCCTAAAATAACAGCAGGGGGCCGTACTGCCGCCCCATACCCCCCGGGGACCCGCACACACCCACTTTAGTGGTTCAGAACACCCACCTTTCAGAGTAGAGCTGTTATCCCAGATGTGCAGTTACAAATCCCTACCCGCTAACCCCGCACACACTTTCATTACTGTGGAACCCGAGTCTGGAGGGGATTGTGTAAATTAAAGTTGGAGTCTGAGAGGAAAGGAAGGGAGGCGGGGGGTCTTTTATGAAATACTCTCTCTCTTTCACATGTGCCTTAGTGAGGTCCATTCTCCCCTTCCTATCTGGACTCCACTGGCCCCAACACCTACAGAGTCATCCATGAATAGTTGAAGGTACCCAACGTGGATGAGGTTCATGAAGTTGGCCTGCAACCCTCAGAACACTACATGAAGCCAGAAGACTGCCAAAACCAATCACCACATTTCTATGTGGCCCCTACTGACAAGCCCCCAACAGTTCCTAGCAGCAGATCAGAGATAAGGAGTGTTGGATGGGAGGACTCCCCCTGGATTAAGCCCTAGGCCCCCTAAGCACCGCAAGGCTCCAATATCCTGGGCTGGCTGCTCCACAGTCCCATAGGCTGGGGCCATATTAATTGGGAAAATGTTTAATAATGTGTGTGGGGGGGGGGGGGCATTTGTTATTGATCAAGTTTCAGTCCATTTTCCTCCGTATGGTGCATAATGAATAGACCCCTATGGGACAAGCCAGGGGTGCGAGCCATACCCGACATGGAGACAGATGACCTTGCATCGACCCAGCAGACAGAGACAGACTACAACATTCTGATACCAACGCTGTGTCAACCACCAGCATCCCTCAACGTGTGCCTGGGTATATACAGGGGCTCATTCAGGCTCTCAGTGGCTGGAGTGTTCATAGGAGTCGTTGATACAGTCTCACTGTGTGTAAGTACACACACCTCAAACACGATAGGATACTTGCCATTAAAGCTGGAGCACTGTGTTGTTAATTGAGTAATAACTTAAACATAAATATGGGCAAACACACACACAGAAACCAGGACAATGTTTACAACGTAGTACCACCAGCAGCACCCTAGCACTGCACTGCACATCGACATGTCAAGACATGCCTGCCTCTCTTCATTACGATGTATAGTTCAAACAATGGCGGGCTAATCAAACAATACTGTGCAAACATCAACACACAACATTGGGTCAATCAGTGTGTTTAGTGTGTAACTTCTGTTCTGACATGTATACGCTCTTCAAAGCATGCTATATATATATATATATATATATATATATATATATATTATAAAGTTATAGCAAGTCCTCAACATCAGAACAGCTGGAGCACAGTGGAGAAGATGACCAAAGACCACCAGAAGTGGACAGCCTTTGTTGTTGTGAGTATAGAAAGTCCATGTAGGGAGTGGACTGTCTCCCAAAAAGGGTTGCCACACAAAAGAACCTCTAGAAAAACCCCTAAGCAAGCACCAACAACTGACTCAATTTCTTCCCAAAACCCCACAAAATCCAAACTAAATGACACCTTCGTCCCTGACATTTTCCCAAGGCCCTGGTCCAAATTCGGACTTTTTCCCCCATCTCCGGCCCCTGGAAATACCTTCCCTGGTTGGCACCACAGAGTCCCCATTGGGAAAGGGAAGCTAGGGAGTGGAGAGCCAGGTTTCCCTTACCCTTTATATGCAGAAGTCCTGCCATTGAACCAATCCCCAGGGGCCCCATACTGTATCCTTCCCTTCTCTCTCTCGGTTCTTAGAGAGAGACGGTGAAAACATATGAGAGGTGTGGAAACCAAGATGGTGGACGATTAGGCCTATACCAGTTAAGACCCATAGTCATAACCCTAACTCAACAACATACTGATTATCAGTCATTATCAGAGACCATTTGACTCAAAATCAAATCAATTTTATTGGTCACATACACATTTAGCAGATGTTACTGCGGGTGTAGCAAAATAACACATAGGACTGGTTTCCCGGACTGAGATTAATACTAATCCTCGACTAAAAGGCACTTTACATGGAGATTTTAGAAGCATGCTTAATCTGGGTTTGGGAAACTGGTCCATTGTGTTCAACTACAAACATGGTATGTCTTTCTCCTACTGAATCACTGCTGCTGAGCCATATGGCTAGATGTGAAGTACTAACACATTGTACACATAACAGGTTACAGTGGTCACTTCACATCGACGTCTGATTAACTCTTAAATCAGGGTAATATGGTACAATCTCTGTGTGGATAGAAGGGTATTGTCATCTTGATGAACACTGCTGTTCACATACAGGCTGCCTTGGCAGGGGCGTTGGGGATTAGTGTCAAGATGGGAAGCCTAAGCAGTGTTGATCCCCAAAACACCCTTTCACCTAAACAGAGTATTTTCAAACTGCACAATCTAACACATGAGGAGACACTCTTAATTTGGTTATCTGAGATCACATTTAAGTGGACTTAGCTTATTTGACGTAGTACCATATATCATTTGAACACAATTTGTTCTCTTCTTGGGATAAATATGACCTTCAAGGAGAGCGTAGACTACTAACAAGACATGGTGCAGCCATTGCAAACATATCCTCATGTCCTACCAAAGACAAATCCCAATTCCCTACAAGTATGTGAACACCTGCCCGTCGAACATCTAATTTCAAAATCATTGGCATTAAAAATTGAGTTGGTCCTCCCTGTGCTGCTATAGTAGCCTCCACTCTTCTGGGAAGGCTTTCCACTAGATATTGGAACATTGCTCTGGGGACTTGCTTTCTTTCAGCCACAAGAGAATTAGTGGAGTCGGGCACTGATGTTGGGCAATTAGGCCAATTCATCACAAAGGTGTTTGACGTAGTTGAGGTCAGGGCTCTGTGCAAGCCAGTGAAGTTCTTCCACACCGATCTCGACAAACCATTTCTTTATGGACCTCCCATTGTGCACAGGGGCATTGTTATACTGAAACATTAAAGGGCCTTCCCCAAACTGTTGTCACAAAGTTAGAAGTACATAATCTAGAATGTCATTGTATCCTTTAGCATTAAGACTTTCCTCACTGACCATTATTCCTCCTGCACCAATCCACCTAACTTTCCTGTTGGCACTATGCAATCAGGCATGTAGCGTTCTCCCTGGCATTCGCCACAACCAGATTTGTCCGTTGGCCTGCCATATGGTGAAACACGATTCATCACTGCAGAGAACGCGTTTTCACTGCTCCAAAGTCCAATGGCGGCGAGCTTTACACCACTCCAGCCGACGCTTGGCATTGTGCATGGTGATCTTAGGCTTGTGTGCGGCTGCTCGGGAATGCAAACACATTTCATGAAGCTCCCAAAGAACAGTTCTTGTGCTGACGTTGCTTCCAGAGGCAGTTAGAAACTCGGGTAGTGAGTGTTGTAACCGAGGACAGATGATTTTTACACGCAATGCACTTCAGCACTCGGCAGTCCTGTTTAATAAGCTTGTGTGGCCAACCACTGCACAGCTGAGCGGTTGTTGCTCCTAGACATTTCCACTTCACAATAACAGCACTTACAGTTGAACGGGGTAACTCTAGCAGGGAAGACATTTTACGAACTGACTTGTTGGAAAGGTGGCATTCTAGGATGGTGCCACGTTGAAGGTCACTGAGCTCTTCAGTATGGGCCATTCTACTGCCAGTGTTCGTCTATGGAGATTGCATAGCTGTGTGTTCGATTTAATACACCCGTCAGGAACAGGTGTGGCTGAAATAGCTGAATCCACTCATGGTCTTTTGACCGTGTAGTGTACCTACCCAAATAAACTCTGTTTCATTGTATGTTTCTAGGCTATGGTGTAATTTCCCTTCAAACTCTATTTAAAGGTGGTCATGGCTAATGTACAATGTGCTGCCCAGATGACAGAGATATAGATAAGCCCTTTGGGGGTTCAGCCTCTGTTGTGAAAATCTCTTTCAGAACAGGAAGGAAGTTGGGTTGGGCTAAAGGAGAACTTTCAAAGAGAGAAAAAGAGGAACGTGGGAAAGAGAGTGAAATGGCTAGACCAATGCCCAATGAATATCTCTGGTGCAGACTGGCACATAGTCTTGTTTTGAAGGAAAACGTGTGGCAAAGACACAAAGGAAACACCCAGATACTTGTTTCCTCATATTATGAAGGGGGTGCTGTTGTGTGTGTGTGTGTGTGTGTGTGTGTGTGTGTGTGTGTGTGTGTGTGTGTGTGTGTGTGTGTGTGTGTGTGTGTGTGTGTGTGTGTGTGTGTGTGTGTGTGTGTGTGTGTGTGTGTGTGTGTGTGTGTGTGTGTGTGAGAGAGACTAGGAGGGAGAGAGAAATTAAAACATAATCACCCCAAAAAATTGTGTATACTCCGTAACACAGTGAACGTACACTCACAAACCAGACGTAGTGCCATGGTTGCCAGCAATAAAACAAGTGGAACCCCTCACTGCCTCAAACCGTGTCTAAAGCCTTGAAGCTGAGATCTGTGAAAGAGGACCCCAAAGGTCAACCCAAGACATTTGTTTTTTGTTTTGGAAAAGGAGGAGATGAGCACCCTGGAACATAATTTTTAAAATGTAGGACAACATAGTATGTACTATCACATGAGCTATAATATCAGAGGGAAAAACAGTGTTGGATGTTTGAAGTAACGTCTTTGTTGTTGCATATCAAACGGGCGTAGCATTTTGACCTAGGACTGTTGCCGTATTACCGCCACACCCGCGGTCATGAGTCAGGAAGGCAGTCAAATTCCACATGACTGTAGTCACAGTAATTAGGCTTCTCCAAGCTCTGCTGCTGGTCATCAGTAGCCTACCAAACTCGCTAACTGCCTGGTACTCAGCACTCTATTGTCCCTCTAATCACTCTGACATTACTGCAAATGTAATCGCACATCTAATCAAACACTTCATGAGCACCCATGAGCTCATGTTGTGCAACATTTCTATAGGCTATACAATTGCGCGTGAAAACAGAGTGATGGCCACTACTAAAAAGAAGAGGATCCATCAGCTTCCTATAGGCTAGGCCTAATATATTTTTTTCTCAACTTTCCTAATAATAAGCACATTGTTTATGTTTACAACAGGGGTATAGCCTACCTGGCTGACATGAAAAGGAACCACAGGAAAAGCGTCATCCATTTGCCATTTAAGTGCATATATTACATATTTTTCCCGTTGCCCCTATTTTGAGATTGGACCATTATTGTGTACCTTTCTTAATCAACACAAATTTCACACTTATTTTATTTAGTATATGTAAAGACAAGATTACATCAAGAATAGTCTGATGGGTGACAATATTAGCCTATCACTTGTGAATGATGCCCAGCACAAGAAACTACCTTTAAAATCATAGTCGCACACCTCATGTAGCCTAGCCCTAGCCCTATATGTTTTGATAAGGGTTGTTACACAACTAAAGTGGCCAAATAACTTCTTAACAATGGTTGTAGAGCCTATAATGTGAAGAATTAGCCTAATAGTTTCTAAACATAAAAAAAAAAAAAAATGTAAGCTAGTGGTTGTATTAATTTGGCATCCATTGCACCCCACAACTGTCACAGACTATGTATGGAATATTTATTTATTGCAAAGAATAGATAGTAGATTGACATAGGCTAGTGCTTTTGCTGTTCATTAAACCTACTCATCTTGTTGGCCGATGAAAAATAAATGTGGACAGTTCTTCCAATATCTTCATTATACACCTCGGAATTGAATAAGGGTGCGCGCAGTTGCATCCCCAATGTATCGGTCTTCACTTGTAGCCTGTGAGAAAGACTCGATCACACTTTCCATATGAGTGAGAAGTGCTTCGGATAACGCAGCACTCTGGGCCGCAAAAGGCATGGATTTTTTTGAGTGCTTTACGTCCACAAAGGGGATGCCGCTGTGACATTCGAGGCATTATCAAGTGTTTGTTAAATTTTGAATGAAAGACTATTGAAGTGTGCAGCCTGTGCATAAAAAAGCAGAGCTCATGCCTTTCAAGCAACTCTTTTCAAATGATCTTAAGTCTCATCATGCAGCCTTACAATGTATTAAAAATTAAAACACATAGTCCAACGTTTGTAGAACAACTAAAGTTACATTAATAACTAGAAATGAAGCATATAGGAGTACCTATTTCTTTGTGAACCGCTCAACAGAATAGCTGCATGTGTGATGCCCCCCAAATTGTTTGTGGAGAAAATAAGCTTTTAATTGTATTCTTTAAATTATAACATAATATTACATAATTCCACGCAAATCTTGTCTGCTAAATTAACTAGTGTAGCCCACAGCCACTTGGCATAGCCACATCAGGACAACTCTGAGTATACCATTATTTTCTTCTGAAATAGACTACCGTTTCTTCATATCATGTTTTAGACCCGTCTAAAATAAATAATGGATTTATTGTGTAGGCCATATTACATGGATCAGTGGCTTGTAGCGTTTACGTTAATTAACGGTCAATTACTGCGAGACCGACAGTTATTTGCTTGACAATCACCGGCTGACAAAATTGTGACCGCCACAGCCCTAGTTTGACCATTAAGGATTCCAACTTTAAGCAGGTTTAATTAGTGGTCATCAACTCTGGGCTCTCTACTGATCAGGGAGGATCATGATAATGTTCTCCACTCTGCATTCATATTCCTTCCCCATGGAGAGACCACGCACGCACACACAGTACAGTGCAGTGCAGTGCAGTAGGATGGCAGACAGGTCACGACTTTCAACAGCACGTTAGGGCTGAAAGAGGATCGCCCCCTAATGCCTCCCCCTATAACCCTAACCATATGATTGGCCAACATACTTTAATGTCAGACATTGCTATTGTTCACAATTCATAAACAACATCAACAAACAAATCCCCCTTATTCCCTCTCACTTATGTCAACCATTCCGGCTCTAGATTCCCAACTGACCACGCACACAAGTCCGCACACACCTCATTGGGGCCCATACTGTATCCATTCGCTGAAGGTCTACTGACAAAATAAAGGGAGCACTCTCAGAGGTATCGATGGGGAGCAGAGTTACACTGTGTGATTTCAATACACAGTCCACAGAGAGGGAGGTTTCTATGGAGTTTCATAACAGCTAATTATACCGCAAAACTGAGAAGGTTTAGTCATAAAGACTTAGGCTTACATAACCTGTAATACTCAAAGTAGCGGTTTAAATAACTGATTATATCAATGAAAAGCCTAACAGTGGGCCGTTTCAGAGCAAGTGTACACTACAAATAAACATGCAAATATGAATCAAGTCAAGATCAAGTGTCAGCCTACTCTTAGAGAAATCAATAGAATGAAGAGAGGACTTGTTCTCCAGCAAGAGTTCTAATTTGATCATTTCCCCTGTTCAGCTAGACAGATCATGTGCCAGGAAAAACAATTAAGTATAAAAGGAACAACAGTTACCAAGTCTAGGGGCAGAAGTTCTACACATCTGACAATCTGACAAATAGTAACACGATTGACACGTTATGTAACCAACCTATTCTCCAAATAGAACGCAAACCAGTGGTGCAAATGCAGTAACAGAATTATGCCATGGCTTGACGTTTTAATTACGCCATGTGGTGCTGTATTTTAGCTGTCAGTCAAACTCCGCAAAAGTGAAACTAAAGCTATGCATTAATTATGAATGTTTCGTGTTAGAGTTCAACTTTAGTTTATGCATTAATTCCGAATGGTTAAGGTTAGAGTTAAGGTTTAGGAATGACTTAAAAAACAAAAATAGTGTCTAGCAATGGGATTGAACATGCAACAGTCAGAGCTAGGGTCTGCAGTTTAAACAACCACCCACCATCCCCAATGCCCTAGTAAGCCGCACGCCTACTAAAAGGTCCTATGTGCTTACATTGCTCCTAGTGGTCGGTATAGCTTCCACATTTTGCCAGGTCCAAACGTAATTTGGTACCTACAGAATTGGCACCTCCTGGCGTATTCCATAAGAGAATGGGCTGTAAGTAACACCATTAACAAAAATTAGGCATAGACATAAGAGACTTCATCAATCCCATCATAAGAAACGTCCAGGTTTAAAATACTCAAGGGCACAATGTGCTTCAACGAGACTTTGGATATGCACCCATCTCTGACCATTACTTCCACTCGCTTTGAGGTGCATCTCCAATCCTAAGGGTGGTGGGGTTAGGCGTTGTAAGGCGTTCCAAGACGATGGTGCAGAGTACATAAAAGCCCTTTTGCCAAATTCAGTTCGGACATTTGGAACAGTTAGCAGGATAAAGTCCTGCCTATACCTTAAGCATTGATGTTCTTTACTGCTGAGGTGAATTGATGTTAACTAGGACAAGGCCAACTGTTCACGCTCACCCAAAGAAGATGGAGGTGCAGCTGGGCAGATTAATCAGGATTTGGGTTTATCCCTTCTAGAGCTAGCAGCAAGCTAAAAGAGGATTCTTTTTACTGGTTAAACACACTACCCCGGAGATCTGTACACTACAGTGGGACATATACTTCTAGTGGAGGTGGAATAAAGATTGTTTTTCAAGCTACAGTAAGTTCTCATATTGCATAGTTCTTATCATAAGAAGTCAAACTTATGCTAACACTAAGCAGGTAGCATAGTGGTTTACGAGCATTAGGCCAATAACTGAAATGTCGGTGGTTTGAGAATCCCAGAGCCAACTAGGTAGAAAAATCTGGTGATGTGCCCTTGAGCAAGGCACTTAACCCTAAATGCTCAGGTAAGTCACTCTGGATAAGAGCATCTGCTAAATTACAAAAATGTACAAAATGTATAGTTAAATAGGATATTTGATTTACCTATGACAGACATTTCTTGAATAGTGTGAAATAATATTGGGTAATGTATTATGAACAATAACTTTGAAATGAAAACTGACTGTCCAGAAGAGTATGGGGCAGGTCCCTCTATGTTCATTGGCTTATTCTCTACAGTAGCTTTTTCCATGGTCAATTTCCACCCCGGCTTGTTAGACAGCGTTGTTGACAGACTTTTATTGTATATTGGGATTGGAACTTCAATGCGAGCTGTTAAATGCGTTGTGACAATCAAATGTTACACATCGCGAAACAAATACCTTACCGACATGGATTGGCGAGGCTGGCGTTGGCTGCAGGCCAATATGAAGTGGACTGAACAGACCTCTGTCCCTGACAACAGGACTGGCCTAGGGTTGAACAGAGGCCTGATACAGTTGAGAGGAACAAGGCCTTTACTGTACCCTACTGCTCTACTTCCACATCATCATACCTCATCATTATCACTCGGAGGGGGGAGATCTCACTTTATTTTGATAGTTCTGCAAAAAAACCTGTAGATGATTTGACTCTGAACCAACTATCTAGAAGATGTAGTTGTAACATGTTGCAGGCAATAACTAGGTTTATTTAGATATATTCAGTCACTGTGAAAGTAGTTGCTGGATGTTGCACTTGATTCAATGATCGGTTATTTGAAAATCAAATCTGTACGTGACCATCCAAATAAAGAGAAGAAAAGGAGGGATACAAATGTAGGATCTCAATTTGAGCCAGTTTGCTAAAGCAGGAAAAGAATCCTGCAGCAACAGGACATGTGAATTATAATTAAATGGACAATTTTGTAGGGGTTGATAGATCTTTCGTAAGGGAAAATCAAGTCTGAAATTCAAAGTGGAAATTACAAACTTCAGAAGCCTTTTTAAAACCTCAAATACACTAAAGGTCTGACAGAGAAGTGACACAATTTCCCTAGTTAATATTGCCTGCTAACATTCATTTCTTTGAACTAAATATGCAGGTTTAAAAAAATACTTCTGTGTATTGATTTTAAGAAAAGGCATTGATGTTTATGGTTAAGGTACATTCGTGCAACGATTGTGCTTTTATTAAATCATCACAGGCACCGCATTGATTATATGCAACCATTTCTGTGAGAACAGGGGGGGAGGTTGACCGCAAATCAATAGCGCCCGTTGATACATTTCATGATCAGATGATGATGTTGCTCTAATGATGTTCAAACTCCTTAAGTAAGTTATTTGTTACATATATTTGATTTTGTAAGTTATTTGTTATTGGTGTTTGTGTGTATCATTTTTGCATGCTGGTAGATAATTGATAAGCCAACCACACTTCTAATCTTCTGTTTATCTACAAAAGTGGCCATTCATGAAGTAGGCTAATACTTCATATAGCTCTAGTGACATGAGTGATACAGACAATGAGAGTACCCAGGGGACAAGATTACCATTCTGACAGACAGGAGACAGAATGTGAGAAAAAGTGAGAGAAGCAGACTATCATCATGCAAATAATGCCTAATGGTTTTAAGTCAATAGTAAAATGAATGAGATGTGGGAAGACAAATAGATGGTCTCTAAAGAGAAGGGGTAGAAACAACATGGCCATGATATAGGATAGACAGAGTATCTACCTCCTAGTAAGTTCTTATTTCAATTCTCTCACAGAGATTGAAGCAGCTAAACTGTTGCTGAAAAGATCATTACTAATATGAAAGAAACAAGGTCAAGAAGCTCAGCCATTTGCAAGGAGGGAGGAAGACATGCTCGACAAGTGTCTTATTTCAACTCAGCATTTTGTATGCGTGTCTCTTGGCTACTGTTCCCTTGCCTTAAGAACGTCCAGACCATGGCCTTTTGTTAAGCATTTCTATGACTATTTAGCTCATTTACGCTAACATTAGCTTGTAACCCATGCTAGCAGGCTAACAATGCTAAGAAAGGTAACACAGCTAACATGCACATTTGTACTTTTAGTACACTGTGGGCAGTGTAGCTAACAACAGAATGAGCTTCCCATAGCAGTGGGACGGCATCACTAGACCTTAATGGACCTGTTTAAGCTCATTCACCCACTGCCCTGCAACTTCCCTCTTCCACTTTACAGGGGCAGGTGTCAGAGACACAGATAGTTCCATAGCTTAGGATAACTGCACTAAGTACTAAGTTGGATGGGGGCCTGTCCAAGCAACATTTCCAGGTTGCTAAATACTTGACAAAGAAACTACTTGGAAGAAAATCTAAATGTGTACTCACAATGGGGTCAATCTGGTCATCACAATAAGAGAAGCACACAAAGTAGTTGCAAAAATATATTATAGCACATATTTTAGAGGTAAAATCAAAGTAGTGAGATTACACACATTTTACACCGATTTCCCAAAAGAATCTCAAGAGCTTTATAGTCCAAGATGGCTAAATCTGTCTCTGGGTAAAGTGATCTGTAGTGTTTTATAGCGGTTGCTATTACATTGTCTGTCAAGGCAGAGGCCTGGGGCAGTGGAGTCCCGGCACATGCCAGTCAGCTGAGGGACGATTGTGTCACTTTCCAGAGCTGGTGACAGGGCGCATTGTTGCCATGGGGGACTAGCTGAAGGGGGGAGTATGTGTATACGTATGTGAATGAGGTGGTTGAATTCAGGATCTTAGGAATGTTGGGGTGGATATTGAATCGTGTGTGTCATCAACAATGGAAACCAACCCAGCACTGGTCTGAAAGGCACCATTCATAGTGGGCGGTCATCATTTTCCCTCCTCTATGCCCATTTGGGTATCTCACAATTGCAGAATTTCAACCAAAAGGACAGTTTCCTCCAAGCACAATTGAGTTGGGTTGAGCCTAAAAGCTCATTTGAATCAAATTGGTTTTACAGGCTGACTACACCACTCATGTCGTGTGCACGAGCGTTGCAAAAATGTAGACATACATGTTATTCAATTATTGCACCCACACTGCTCACGCGCCAAAGATTGTCTGCGTTGCCAAGGAATCAAATAGAAGTCGGTTCCATTTCTGTCCCAGATCACGCATCAAGTCCTGCCTCTCCCATCTCCTCATTGGTTTGTAGAAGCAGGTACCCACGTACCATCATTGGTTATACCCACGTGGGTGACTGAAAGATGAACGAGTTCAGTGGCGGTAATGCACCCCATTTATGAAAGTTGCCAATCGCAATATAAAGTTGACCATTTTATGTGTGGATTAATTGGCTGAGTAGAGGACCTTGTGCATTTCACGTAAAATAACAACTCAATGTTTATATCCCAGGACAAATTAGCTAGCAACAGCAAGCTAGCTAAAAGTACGAATTAGCTAGCAAGTGCAAGCTAGCTAGTTAAATTGCCATAAATGTTTAATGCTTTTCGACCTCTCCCCAAATTAATATAATTGATTCAGGGTTTGGGTTCCGTGTTAGGCTCTCCAACGGATAAGAAGGGATGAGGGGTGCAACAAGAACAGAAGAGATGTTGTGAATCAAAGGCTTATTGATAGAAGTGTCTTAGACAATACTTTAATTAGCCAAAGAACAACTAAGCTAGGAGTTGAAATTGGGGTTAGGCATGCAAATAAGCCTGTTGAGCTAATACTGCCTGAACTTTACCCTCTAATGGTCACCAACCGGTCCATCATGATCATGATCGATGAGTTGATCGCCAAGGCATTCCTCGTCGTTCACCAAACATTTTTGTAAAAAACCCAACACTCCAATACTAACAAGACCATTTGTTGGAATCGCACTGGAACCAGTCCTTATGTAGAAATGTATGTCTCTATAACATTATCATATCACTCTGAACACGCTGTGTCAAAGAGCAGCAGTCAAGGAGTCACCTAATTTCCCATTCAAATGTCACCCAATCTCCATAGGAAAAATAGAGACAGGGCTTCTCCAAAGACACAAAGAGCAATTAGATTATACAGTAAGTGTCAGTGCACTGAGTATGTGTTCTATTGCAGATAATGACACACTGTGCAGGTTACTTCAGTGTGTGTGTTTGCCCCACTGCAGACGGAGACACACTGCGCAGGTTCTAGTGCCTCCCTCAGCAGTCTAGAAAGAGTCCAGCTCCCATGAGTCTTAGCTCAGTAAACTAAGAGGCCATCTCAGTCTCACTGCCCCAATTAAAATCATACACGCAACTGAGAGATCACTCCACCTATCTTCCCATTTGTTTGACTATCCTGTATGTATGTCTGTCTGATATAAAGCCTACAATTGACTCATTCGTTTGGAGCAATAGTGTACGATGACGACCCTAAACTGTGTAGGAAAAAAACGCAGCGATGCCTGATTCAGAAGTAGGTCTATATTTCTACTAAGCAGCTGGTACACGCCTCAACACTAACTTGAAATGTCCCTTTGTTTATGTGCCCAGAGAAGGAAGCAGCTCACTTTCCTATGATGACAGGCCTATTCTGGGAACAAACCTAACAGGACTTCTGGTGTTGAATAGGAGGAAGAAACATAGATTGGGGGGGTGGGACCTTAGTTACATATTGGGATATTATTTTTGAACAAAACTACATTTTCTCGTGGCCCTCTTCTCTCTCTGCAGCAGACACATGGTGAGCATTATGTTTGGAACATCAAGTAGCAATACACAGTATTGAAACGCAATACATATAAAATTGTGAGAATAGCAGTACATATCGTATCGGCACTTAAGTATTGTGATGTCCCTCGCAGTTCCTAGTCCTAGAAAAACACCCTCGTGGTTCAAAACAAAGTTCTGCTTGATGGAAGAGGGTGCTTTTTCTGTCCTGTCTTACAGGAAACTAGAATTCCATCCTGGCTGAAACATTTCCAAAATGTTTGCTGGGATGAGGGTATCATTTAAATATGTGGCTCAAATTGTAATAAAAAGCACAATGATTTCTGACAATGTAAAACTTTACTTCAGTACAAAACAAACTATAGTAACAGTAAGAAGCGGACATCCGCAGCTAATACACTGTAACAAGGTCTCTCTACATCCCACAAAGCAATGGTACATAGCAATAGCAGCATGACCGTAGACTTCACCTCCGTAATCCAGATTAGGATTGAGGATTCAATTGAAGTGAAGCTAGTGAGGGCAAGACGGAGCATCGCGACTCTCAACCCAAACAATAACAAACTGACTGCTGCCGCTCAGAGGGGAAACACTTTTAGACAGTGTATAGCTCTGTGGCACCAGGTGTGCCTGGATATAGATGGATGGATATGCTAAAGTGTCATGCTGTTATACCTGCCCTGATGGAGATTGAGTGAATGCAGTTGCAGCCCCATCTCCTCTGCGTGTGTGCTTGCGCGTGTTTGTCGCACTGCAGATTGACATTCTCCTACTCGCCCTCCCTCCCACAGGGTCCACCTCAGGCATAGGACAGGTATGAATGTGCTCCCCAGCCTGATCAAAGATCGACAAAAATGGTATAGAGGACAGGGAAGCGTAGATAACCATTCAGAGAAAAGTAACACTCACGTGCATGTAAACCACATACAAAGAGACGCAGTATGATATGCACTAGGACATCCACTGTGCATGCATATCATACAGACAAATGCACAAGCAAAGACAAATACAAAAACACAGACACAGACACGGGTGTTTGAACCCATCGGTCAATCCCACCTAGGACGACAGGAGTATGTTTACTTACTAGGCCCAATCCCCCTAGGCCTGAGCTCTCCCCATAGGCACTTGTAGATCAAAGGATTGGGATTAGCAACACAACAATTAACTTCACCATACCCTTTAATTTGCTACGTGGTATTCTCCTATTGCAATTTAGGCAAATTAAGCTAAATTGTACAAAGTTTCCCCCAGAACTAAACAAAATGTTGCATAATGAGGGGAGAAAATCTGTTGATGGTCAAAAATAAAATTAACATAAGTCTTCCTGCACAATTAAGAAGATCAAAGTTTTAGTCACTAGTTTCTTACTTTCAAGGCTTTTATCTTCGTGTGACTGGTCGAGACTATGCAAGTGTGTGTCGATTGTGCGTGTGTGCAAGTGGAGTGCGTGTTACCTGTCGCTGGTGAACTGATTGTTGAGTTTTTGCATAAACAACTTGTTATTCAGTACCAGTTTAAGGTTTGGACACACCTACTCATTCCAGGGTAACCAAAAGTGTTAAATCTAAATATATTTAAGATTCTTCTAGGTAGCTACCCTTTGTTTTGATGACAGCTTTGCACACTTGCCAGCTTCATGAGGTAGTCACCTGGAATGTATTTGAATTAACAGGTGTGCCTTGTTAACACTTAAATAGCAGAATGTATTTTCTTATTAATGCGATTGAGCCAATCAGTTGTGTTGTGACAAGGTAGGGTTGGTATACAAAATATAGGGCTATCAGTACAGGTGCATCAAAGCTGGGTTCAAAAGACTGAAAACAGCTTCTATCTCAAGGCCGTCAGACTGTTAAATAGCCATCGCTAGCACATAGAGGCTGCTACCTATAGAAAGACTTGAAATCACTGGCCACTAATAAATGGAACACTAGTCACTTGGATAATGTCTACATATCTTGCATTACCCATCTCATATGTATATACTGTATCCTATACTACTCCACTGTATCTTGTTCAAATTCTATGACATTGCTCGTCCATATATTTTTATATTCTTAATTCCATTCCTTTAGATGTGTGTATTGGGTATGTGTTGTGTAATTGTTAGATATTACTGCACTGTCGGACCTAGAAACACAAGCATTTCGCAACACCTGCAATAACACCTGCTAAACATGTGTATGTGACCAGTAAAATTTGATTTGATTTTGGTTAAAGTCCAAATCCATATTATGGCAAGAACAGCTCAAACAAGCAAAGAGTTGAGACATGAAAGTCCGTCAATCAGGAAAATTTCAAGAAATCTTCTGCAAGTGCAGTCGCAAAAACAATCAATCAATCTGGCTCTCATGAGGACCACCACAGGAAAGGAAGACCCAGAGTTACCTCTGCTGCAGAGGAAAAGTTCATTAGCGTTACCAGCCTCAGAAATTGCAGCCCAAATAAATGCTTCAGAGTTCAAGTAACAGACACATCTCAACATCAACTGTTCAGAGGAGACTGCGTGAATCAGGCCTTCATGTTTGAATTGCTGCAAAGAAACCACTACTAAAGGACACCAATAAGAAGAAGAGACTTGCTTGGACCACAAAAACATGCGCAATGGACATCAGACCGGTGGAAATCTGCATTTGTGTCTGATGAGTCCAAATTTCAGATTTTTGGATCCAACCGTGGGGTCTTTGTGAGACGCAGAGCAGGTGAATGAATGATCTCCGCAAGTGTGGTTCCCACCGTGAAGCATGGAGGAGGTGGTGCGATGGAGTGGGGGTGCTTTGCAAGTGACACTGTCAGTGATTTATTTAGAATTCAAGGCACACTTAACCAGAATGGCTACCACATCACTCTGCAGCAATATGCCATCCCATCTGGTTTGCACTTAGTGGGACTATCATTTGTTTTTCACATGACAATGTCCCAACACACCTCCAGGCTGTGTAAGGGCTATTTGACCAAGAAGCAGAGTGATGGAAGTACTGCATCAGATGACCTGGCCACCCAACCTCAACCCAATTGTGATGGTTTTGGATGAGTTGGACCGCAGATTTAAGGAAAACCAGCCAACAAGTGCTCAGCATATGTGGGAATACCTTCAAATGTTGGAAAAGCATTTCTAGATGAAGCTGGTTGAAAGAATGTGAATAGTGTACAAAGCTGTCAAGGCAAAGGGTGGCTACTTTGAAGAATCTAACACTTTATTGGTTCCTACATAATTCCATAAGTGTTATTTCATAGTTTTGATGTCTTCACTATTAATAGCAAAAATAAAGCAAAACCCTTGAATGAGTAAGTGTCCAAACTTTTGACTGGTACTGTACATGATTTGGAAAATATATTACAATATTTTTAATAAATCCTACTGCATCTTCATCAAGTACAGTATTTTTGTACTGTACTTCATTTAATTGATAAGAGTATTATTGATTGGTTGTTCCACTACCGCAAGGTTTTTCACTAGAAGTGAATAAGCAGAATGTTACGTAATTTGCAGAGAAAATTCATTTGTGGGCAATGGAAATGAATCAAGATCAAGGTTAAGAAACTTTTGTTCTCCCATGAACAGCTGAAAATATCTACAGGAAGGTTGATATTTTTTTTCATTCTCACACCCACCCACACCCACTGTATGAAAGTTATCTTTAAAACACATTATAATAATCCCTTTATTATTCAATCCATCCAAACCCAAATAGAACTCTAGCCTCTACTCTCGACGCATTTATGGCCACCTGTGAGGTATGGATAGGTGTAGCTAAACAATATGGCCAATAGCTCCATCTTGACCCCTAACACTTAGTGTAAATGTTGTCATATTGCTTTTCATACACTTATCCCATCCTATGGCTTGGGGTTGATTTGAGATTTAGAAATCCTTAATCTACTCACTTCCTCTTTCCTAGCAGCTAGTGGTAGGCTTACAGCATGCATCTGGGTCTTAACTACTCACGCTCATCCACCTCAAGACAACCAGACAAAAAACCCTCAACCCTCTCGGAACTCGTCACTCCAGTCTATAGGAAGGGGGAAAACAATAAACCCAACATAGGAGGACATCATGTAATGTAGTCGTGGCAGTTATTCCCATTGTCCGGTCTCTTTGTTCTCGGTTTCGTATTTTCCCTACCAGGCAAAGACAGAGTGCTCTCACTAAGTCTGGTCCCCCTCTGCCACTTGCAGATTATACAGTGTCTTCTTCCACTAAACTTAATTAGTATAATATGCCATGCATCTGTAAGAACAAATGTACAGTCGTGGCCAAAAGTTAAGGACACAAATATTAATTTTCAAAGTCTGCTGCCTCAGTTTGTATGGTGGCAATTGCATATACTCCAGAATGTTATGAAGAGTGATCAGATGAATTGGAATTCATTGCAAAGTCCCTCTTTGCCATGCAAATGAACTGAATCCCAAAAAAAGCATTTCCACTGTATTTCAGCTGGAGATCACTCTGTCATGCTGATTGAGTTCGAATAACAGACTGGAAGCTTCAAAAAGGATGGTGGTGCTTGGAATCATTGTTCTCCTCTGTCAACCATGTTTACCTGCAAGGAAACATGTGCCATCATCATTGCTTTGCACAAAAAGGGCTTCACAGGCAAGGATATTGCTGCCAGTAAGATTGCACAAAAAAAAGTTGAATCCCGCTAATGGGACCGATATGACAACAGCCAGTGAAAGTGCAGGGCGCCAAATTCAAAACAACAGATTCCTCAAACATAGAAGTATTTTACACCATTTTAAGGATTAACAACAAGTTTATCCCACCACAGTGTCCGATTTCAAAAAGGCTTTACGAAGAAAGCACAAACGATTATGTTAGGTCTGCACCTAGTAACAGAAAAACAGCCATTTTTCCAGCCAAAGAGGAGTCACAAAAAGCATAAATAGAGACAAATTAAACACTAACCTTTGATGATCTTCATCAGATGACACTCAGGACTTCATGTTACACAATACATGTTTTGTTCGATAAAGTTCATATTTATATTTAAAAAATCTGAGTTTACATTGGCGCATTACGTTCAGTAGTTCCAAAACATTGTTGATTTTGCAGAGCCACATCAATTTACAGAAACACTCATAATAAACATTGTTAAAAGATACAACTATTATGCATGGAATTATAGATACACTTCTCCTTAATGCAACCGCTGTCAGATTTCAAAAAAGCACACCACGCAATAATCTGAGTACAGCGCTCAGACAACAGATCAAGTCAGACAGATATCCGCCATGTTGTGGAGTCAACAGAAGTCAGAAAAACATAATATGCACTTACTTTTGATGATCTTCATCAGAATGCACTGACAGGAATCCCACTTCCACAATAAATTTTGATTTGTTCGATAAAGTCCATCATTTATGTCCAAATACCTCAGTTTTCTTCGCGAGTTTAGCCCAGTAATCCAAATTCATGACGTGCAAGCAAACGAAAGTCAAAAAGTTCTGTTACAGTCCGTAGAAACATGTCAAACGATGTATAGAATCAATCTTTAGGATGTTTTTATCAGAAATCTTCAATAATGTTCCAACCGGAGAATTCCTTTTTCTTCAGAAATGCAATGGAACTCAAGCTAACTCACGTGAACGCTCTCATGCCACGCTGCCAGACCTCTGACTCAATCCCCTCTCATTCCCCCCACTCCTTCACAATAGAAGCATCAAACAAGGTTCTAAAGACTGATGACATCTAGTGAAAGCCTTAGAAAGTGCAATTTGACACAATAGACACTATATTCGATAGGCAAAAAGTTGAAAAACTACAAACCTGGGATTTCCCACTTCCTGGTTGGATTTCTTCGCAAGTTTTTGCCTGCCATATGAGTTCTATTATACTCACAGACATTCAAACCGTTTCAGAATAGGGGCACCACCAGTACAGAGCTTGCTCAGGAATGGCAGCAGGCAGGTGTGAGTGCATCTGCAAGCACAGTGAGGCGAAGACCTTTGGAGGATGGCCCGGTGTCAAGAAGGGCAGAAAAGAAGCCACTTCTCTCCAGGAAAAACATCAGGGACAGACTGATATTCTGCAAAAGGTACAGGGATTGGACTGCTGAGGACTGGGATAAAGTCATTTTCTCTGATGAATCCCCTTTCCGATTGTTTGGGGCATCCGGAAAAAAGCTTGCCCGGAGAAGACAAGGTGAACACTGCCAACAGTAAAGCATCCTGAGACCATTCATGTGTGGGGTTGCTTCTCAGCCAAGGGAGTGGGCTCACTCACATCTTTGCCTAAGAACACAGCCATGAATAAAGAATGGTACCAACATCCTCCGAGAGCAACTTCTCCCAACCATCCAGGAACAGTTTTGTGATGAACAATGCCTTTTCCAGCATGATGGAGCACCTTGCCATAAGGCAAACATGATAACTAAGTGGCTCGGGGAACAAAACATGGATATTTTGGGTCCATGGCCAGGAAACTCCCCAGACCTTAATCCCATTGAGAACGTGTGGTCAATCCTCAAGAGGTGGGTGGACAAACAAAAACTCACAAATTCTGACAAACTCCAAGCATTGATTATGCAACAATGGGCTGCCATCAGTTAGGATGTGACCCAGTAGTTAATTGACAGCATGCCAGGGGGGGATTGCAGAGGTCTTGAAAAAGAAGGGTCAACACTGCAAATATTGAGTCTTTGCATCAACTTAACGTAATTGTCAATGAGAGCCTTTTACACATATGAAATACATCAGTATTCCATAGTAACATCTGACAAAAATATCTAAAGACAATGAAGCAGCAAACTTTGTGGAAATTAATATTAGTGTCATTCTCAAAACTTTCGGTCACGACTGTATGCAGATAGACTAGAAGGGATGGGCATGATGATTGTTGCTCTGCACTTTTCATTAATTTAAAAACATGGATCAAATTAAGAAGACTATTGGGGGAACCTTTCCCCTCCATTGTTAAGAATCATCTCCATGTTCATCGACCAACAGTGAACCCAAACACGGAACAATTAGTGTAATTCCTCAGATTTCCTGATAAATTGATACATTTTTAAATAGTGTATGAGTGGAGCTGCGTGGTGACTTATTTTCAGAAATCTGAGTTTAATTAAGTTAATGAAAATCAACACAGCCTATAATAACAACCCCACTGTATCAACGCTCTCAGAATATTTGCCTATTACAAACTGTGATATCTTCTGAATGGTATCACCCAATGACAAGTAGATGATATCAGGGCTCCCAAGTGGCACAGCGGTCTAAGGCACTGCCTCTCATTGCAAGAGGCGTCACTACAGTCCCAGGTTTGAAACCAGGCTGTATCACATCAGGCTGTATTTGGGAGTCCACTGGGCCAGCACACAATTGGCCCAGCGTCGTCCAAGTTTGGCCGGTGTAGGCCGTCATTGTAAATAAGAATTTGTTTTTAACTGACTTACCTCCTTAAATAAAGGTTCAATCGAAATCATTTTTAAAATGTCACATTCCATTTCAGCCTTTCACAATAGAACACACATTCACAGTATTGTTGCAGAAGGTAACAACACGCCCATGCTGAGTGAGAGAAGGGATAAAAGAGAAATGTCAAAGCACTGAACAAGAAAAAAGTATGTATATTCAAGAGGGAAGAAATATCCAAACATTTCCAACCAGTATACCCGAACCCTCTCTAATTTGCTTGATGTGTACTTGTAACATTGTGTGATTCAATTCATGTCAATCGAACTCAATTTAATATTGATGTTTGTCTAAAGTCAACTGAAATATGTTGACAAAAAATATATAATCATATCAGCATTTCATTCCCTTATCTACTTTGTGGAAAGTTAGGTGTTTTCATTTGAGCAACCTTGAGATGAGTGATTTCATTCCAGCATTCAGTGGGAAGTGTCAAATGGTTGACCAACACAGTCATTGGCTGGGAAAAACCCTGTGACTATAGTTAAATCAGCACAACAATTGTTTATACCCTCATCAAAGAGCTGTCTGTCTGAAAGAGTAGACTTAACACTATCATTACCAGTGTCCCTGACAAGGTGCTGGCAGAAAGGAAACTGCAGTCAATTTCAGTTCAAAACCGCTGTATATCTTATTGAGCAAAAATGGGCAATTGGTAGGCTACAATCAGAGTGCTAACACGTTGAATGAAGGTATACTCCTTAAGTAGTGAAAGATGAGGATGGCACTGCAGTGGATAGCAGCAATCTTATGGGCTCCTGACCAATTCTGCTAAATTTGTGTGCTTTTTTTTACACTGATCTGAATTTTTATTTTACATAATGTCTCTGCCATAATTTCCTACAACCAGAAACAGCTTCTGGATATCACAACAGCAATCAGTAACCTTGTACTGCTTTCTCCAGACCAGGCCCTAGTCCCAGAGACTCGAAAGAGGAAGCGGCAGCGAAAAAGAGGCAAGTGAACCGGCACCTTGACGAGACTACGTCGGAGAACAAATAGACCACTAATGCCCTGTGAACATGCAATCACTGGGGAAAAAAACTGTATGAGCTCCGTTCGAGACTACCCTATCAACGGGACCTGAAACTGTAATATCCTATGTTTCTCTGAGTCGTTGCTTAACGACGACATGGATAAACATCTTGCTGGTTTTTCTATGCATCGCCAAGACTGGACGGCAGACTCGGGTAAGACGAAGGGAGGGGGGGGAGGGTTCTCTTTGTTAACAACAGCTGGTGTCCGATCTCTAATGTTAAGTCTCAGGTTTTTACATGTCTGAGTTAGAATACGTCATGATAAGCTGCAGACTATACTATTTTTCGTAGCTGTCTATTTACCGCCACAAACCGATGCTGGCACTAAGACCGCACTCAACATCTGCATAAGGCCATAAGAAAACACAAATTCAGAGGCAGCATTTCTCATGGCTGGTGATTTTAATGCATGGAAACTTAAATCCATTTTCTTATTTTTACCAGCATGTCACCTGTGCATCAGTGACAAAATGCTCTAGATAACCTTTATTCCACATACAAGGCCCTCCCTCACCCTCCCTTTGGCACATCAGATAATAACTCTGTCCTCCTGCTTGCAAACGAAAACTCGAACCGAAAGTACCAATGATGCAGTCAATACTGAAGTGGTCGAATGAAGCGGATGCTAAGCTATAGGTTATGTTCCCGGGATTCATCCAATTACATTGAGGAGTTTACCACATCAGTCACTGGCTTCATTAATAAGTGCCTCGACAACGTCGTCCCCACAAAGACTGTACGTACATACCCCAACCAGAACCCATGTATTTCAGGCCACATCCGCACTGAAATAAAGAGCTGCCGCTTTCAAGAAGCGGGACACTAATCCGGACTCTTACAAGAAATAACCTCCCACGAGCCATCAAACAGACAAGGTGTCAATACAGGACAAAGAACGAATCCTACTACGCCGGCTTTGACGCTCAAGAGAGTGGCAGGGCCTATAAAGGGAGACCCAGCCGTGAGCTGCCCAGTGACGTGGGCCTACCAAACAAGCTAAATGCCTTCTAAGTCCGCTTTGAGGCAAGCAACCCTGAACCATGCATGAGCTGTTCTGGCAGAGTTTGTGATCTTGCTCTCTGTAGCCAATGTAAGTAAGACTTTTAAACAGGTTAACATTCGCAAGGCCGCGGAGCCTGACGGAATACCAGGACATGTATTCAGAGCATGCGGTAACCAGCTGGCAAGTGTCTTCACTGACATTTTCAACCTATCCCTGAACCAGTTTGTAATTCCAACTTGTTTCAAGCAGACCACCATAGTCCCCATGCCCAAGAACCCCTAAATGACTATCGAACTAAATTAACTGCCTAAATGACTATAGCCCCGTAGCAATCACATTGATAGCCATTAAATGCTTTGAAAGACTGGCCATGGCTCACATCAACACCATCATCCCAGAAACCCTGGACCTACTCCAAATTTGCACACCGCCCCAACAGATCCACAGATGACACAATCCACACTGCCCTCAACCACCTGGACAAAAGGAATACTCATGTAAAAATGCTGTTCATTGACTACTGCTCAGCATTTAACACCATAGTCCCCTCCAAGCTCAGGATCTTGGGTCTGAACACCTTCCTCTGCAACTGGATCCTGGACTTCCTGACTGGCCATGGTGAGGGTAGGCGGTGAGAGTAGTCAACAACACATCCGTCATGCTGATCATCAACATTGGGGCCCCTCAGGGTTGTGTGCTTTGTCTCCTCATGCACTCCCTGTTTACCCATGACTGAGTGTCTGTAAATAACTCCAACACCATCATCAAGTTTGCTGACCACACATCGGTGGTAGGACTGATTACCGACGGCGAGCTCAGAGACCTGGCTGTGTGGTGCCAGGACAACTACCTCTCCCTCAACATTATCAAGAGAAAGGAGCTGATCGTGGACTACAGGAAATGGAGGGACAAGCACGACCCCATTCCCATCGATGGGGCTGTAGTGGAGCGGGTCGAGAGTTCCTTGGTGTCCACTAGAGGTCCACCGATTAATCGGAATGGCCGATTAATCATGGCCAATTAAAAGTTTTCATAATCGGAAATCTGTATTTTTTGGACGCCGATTTCCGATTATTATTATTATTTTTTTAGACCTTTATTTAACTAGGCAAGTCAGTTAAAGAACACATTCTTATTTTCAATAACTGCCTAGGAACGGTGGGTTAACTGCCTTGTTCAGAGGCAGAACGACAGATTTTCACCTTGTCAGCTCAGGGGACCCAATTTTGCAACCGTACAGTTAACTAGTCCAACGCTCTAACCATTGCACTCCACGAAGAGCCTGCCTGTTACGCGAATGCAGTAGAAGCTAAGGTAAATCGCTAGCTAGCATTAAACTTATCTTGTAAAAAAACAATCAATCATAATCACTAGTTATAACTTCTAATACAGTTTAGCAGGCAATATTAACCAGGTGAAATTGTGTCATTTCTCTTGCGTTCATTGCACGCAGAGTCTGGGTATATACAACAGTTTTGGCTGACTGGCTCATTGCGAACTAATTTGCCAGAAATTTAAGTAATTATGACATAACATTGAAGGTTGTGCAATGTAACAAGAATATTTAGACTTAGGGATGCTACCCGTTACATAAAATACCGAATGGTTCTGTATTTCACTGAAATAGACGTTTTGTTTTCGAAATGATAGTTTCCGGATTTGACCATATTAATGACAAAAGGCTCGTATTTTTGTGTGTTATTATATGTTATAATTAAGTCTGATTTTATAGAGCTGGTGTAACCATTGTGAAATGGCTAGCTAGTTAGCTGGGTGTGCGCTAATACCGTTTCAAACGTCGCTCGCTTTTAGATTTGGAGTAGTTGCGCTGCAAGGGCCGCGGCTTTTGTGAAGCGATGGGTAACGCTGCTTCGAGTGTGGCTGTTGTCGATGTGTTCCTGGTTCGAGCCCAGGTAGGGGCGAGGAGAGGAACGGAAGCTATACTGTTACACTGGCAATACTATAGTGCCTATAAGAACATCCAATAGTCAAAGGTATATGAAATACAAATGGTTTAGAAATAGTCACTATATTATCTACAACCTAAAACCTCTTACCTTGGAATATTGAAGTTTCATGTTAAAAGGAACCACCAACTTGCATATGTTCTGAGCAAGGAACCTAAACATTAGCTTTTTTACATGGCACACATTTTTACATGGCACATATTGCATATTGGCACATTACTTTCTTCTCCAACACTTTGTTTTTACATTAGTTAAACCAAATTGAACATGTTTCATTATTTATTTGAGGATAAATTGATTTTATTGATGTTTTATATTAAGTTAAAATAAGTGTTCATTCAGTATTGTTGTCATTGTCATTATTACAAATAAATAAATTGTTGCCCGATTAATTGGTATCGGCTTTTTTGGGTCATCCAATAATCGGTATCGGCGTTGAAAAATCATAATCGGTCGACCTCTAGTGTCCACATCACTAAAGAATTAACATGGTCCACACACACCCACACAGTTGTAAAGAGGGCCCCTCAGGAAACTGAATGGATTTGTCATAGGCCCTCAGATCCTCAAAAAGTTCTACAGCTGCACCATTGAGAGCATCTTGACTGGCTGCATCACTGCTTAGTACGGAAACTGCAAAGCACTCAACCGCAAGGTGCTTCAGACTGTGGTGAGTACATCCCAGTACATCACTGGGGCCGAGCTCCCTGCCATCCAGGACTTCTATACCAGGCAGTGTCAGAGGAAGCTAATCAAATGGCTACCCAGACTACCAGCATTGACGCTTTTTAAACTAACTCTTGCACTAACTCTATGCACACACACTGGTCTCTACCGACACACTTCCATACACATACTTACACCCCGACACATATACTCAAGCCACACACACACACACACGCTGCGGCTGCTCCCCATACGCTGCTGCTACTACTCCGTCTATTATCCATCCTGTTACCTTGTCACTTTACCCCTACCTATATGTACATAGCTACCTCAATTACATCGTACCCCTGCACATCGACTCAGTACTGGTACTCCCTGTATATAGCCATGTTATTTTTACTCTTTATTATTATTTGTTATCCACTGTGACACTTTTTATTTTATCTTTAACTCTGCATTATTGGAAAATGACCCGTAAGTAAGCATTTCGCTGTTAGTCTATAACTGTTGTTTACGAAGCATGTGACAAATAAAATGTTATTTGATTTAGAACATGGATTTCCAACCATTTCTAGCATGAGAGCTACTTTTTTTTAAATGTAACGTGGCGAGCTACTCATGTTTTTCTAACTTTCAAATAGGCAAAATCTTCTCCTCCTCTCCCCTGCAATTCTTTCCCAGGTCATTAATGTAAAAGAGAAAGTACTGCGCTAGGTTCTGTCAACATATCCGGTAAAATAATGGTTAACAAAGAACTACGGGTGCCCTACAAAATCTGTAATTATTTCTCCCCAAATTATGTTTTATATTTTCCCAAATTATGTTCTCAGTTATACTTTTTTTGGCTATACATTTTTGGTTTTCACTCGTAAAATTATGATTGTTCATATAGAGACAACATTGGATGTTCTGAGTCCATGCAATGTTGAAATCATATCAGAAGAAATTTTATTTTAGGTCTGGGTGAAAATGAAAAAAAAATAAAGGGCAGAATTTAATTACCCCTTTTTTACTTTTTTAAAATGATTTAACTTTTATTTCACACTGAACATACATAAACATTTACTTGAATTGCGCATCTAACAATTTAGGAATATGCTTCTAATGTGCCGGTCTAGCAATGGTTCTGTACTGCTGCTGCTCATTTCAAAGCTATGTTCGCAAATAACAGATACAAATGATATACTTACTCATGATAAACTTCTGCCAGGTAAGGCAACTTTAGCGCAGACAGAGGGCTGCCTCGCTTCTAGCTCTTAGGAAACTTTGCAGTATTTTGTTTTTTTATGTATTATTTCTTACATTGTTTGCACAGAAAATGTTGTGTTATTATATACAGCCGGAAAGAACTATTGGACATCAGAGCAGCGGTAACTCACCAGCACTACCAGCATTATGACCAGGAATACGACTTTCCCGAAGCGGGGATCCTTTGTTCGCACCAGCCAGGGCAATTGAACTGATTCAAGAGGCCGACCCAAAACAAGGAGAGGTACACGGTAACTGAACTATTCTTCCCAGAGAGACATCAGGGATTGTAATATACTCTGTTTCACAGAAACTCATGGTGTAATTGTGATAACATACAGGAACTCAAGTCCTTTTGTTCACCCAACCTAGAATACCTCAAAATGCAGACCGTATTATCTCCTAAGGTAATTTTTCGCGGTTATAGTCACAGCTGTGTAAATCCCCCCTCAAGCCGATACCATGACGGCCCTCAAGGAACCATATATCCTCAGGCTGCATTCATTGTAGCTGGGGATTTAAACAAAGCAAATTTGAGGAAAAGGCCTAAATTCTATCAGCATATCAACTGTAGTACTCGTGCTGCTAAAACACTCGAACACTGTTACTCCAACTACCGGGATGCATACAAGGCCCTCCCAAGCCCTCCTTTCTGAAAATCTGACCACGACTCCATTTTGATCCTCCCTGCCTATAGGCAGAAACTCAAACGGGAAGTACCTGTGCTAAAGACTATTCAATGCTGGTCTGAACAATCGGAATCCACACTAAGATTGTTTTGATCACTAGGACAGGGATATTTTCCGGGCAGCTTCCGAGATTAATACCCTGAGATGATTACTGACTTTATCCGAAAGCGTACAGGAGATATTGTACCCACTGACTTTTAAAACCATCCCTAATCAGAAACCGTGGCTAAATGGCAGCATTCGCGCAAAACTGAAAGCGCAAACCAACGCATTTAACCATGGCAAGGTGACTTGGAATATGGCAGAATACAAACAGTGTCGTAATTCACTCTGCAAGTCAATCAAATAGACAAAACGTCAGTATAGAGACAGTGGACTCGCAATTCAACGTCTCAGATACGAAATGTATGTGGCAGGGTCTACACACAATCACGGACTACAAAAGGATAACCAGCTACGTCGCGGACACCGACGTCTTGCACCTGGACAGGCAAAACATGTTCTTTGCCCGCTTTGCGGATAACAGTGCCACTGACGCGGCCCGCTAAAAAAGGACTGTGGGCTCTCCTTCTCTGTGGCCGACGTGAGAAAGACATTCGAACATGTTAACCCTCGCAAGGCTGCTGGGCCAGACGGCATTCCTAGCCACGTCCTCAAAACATGCGCAGACCAGCTGGCTGGTGTGTTTACGGACATATTCAATCTCTCCCTATCCCAGTCTGCTGTCCCCACATGCTTCAAGATGGACACCATTGTTCATGTACCCAATAATGAAAAAGTAACTGAACTATATGACTATCGCCCCGTAGCACTAACTTCTGTCATCATGAAGTGCTTTGAGAGACTAGTCAAGGATTATATAACTTCCACCCTACCTGACACCCTAGACCCACTCCAATTTGCTTACCGCTCCAATGGGTCCACAGATGATGCAATCACCATCACACTGCCCTATCCCATCTGTACAAAAGGAATACCTATGTAAGAATGCTGTTCATTGACTATAGCTCAGCATTCAAAACCATAGTACCCTCCAAGCTCATCATTAAGCTTGAGGCCACGGGTCTGAACCCCGCCCTGTGCAATTGGGTCCTGGACTTCCTGATGGGCCGCACCCAGGTGGTGGGAAACACCTCAAACACCACCTTCGCTGATCCTCAACACTGGGGCTCCACAAGGGTGCATGGAAATCAGTGTGTTTGTTAGTGTCTCCTTGTTCACCCATGACTGCGTGGCCAAGCACACCAACTCAATCATCAAGTTTGCAGACGACACAACAGTAGTAGGCTTGACTACCAATGATGAGACAGCCTACAGGGAGGAGGTGAGGGATCTGGGAGTGTGGTGCCAGGAGAATAACCTCTCACTCAATGTCAACAAAACAAAGGAAATGATAGTGGACTTCAGGAAACAGGAGAGGGAGCATCCCCTATTTCCACATCGATGGGACAGCAGTGGAGAAGGTGGAAAGTTAAGTTCTTCGGCATACACATCACTGAAATGGTCCACCCACACAGACAGTGTGGTGAAGAAGGTGCAACAGCGCCTCTTCAACCTTAGGAGGCTGAAGAAATTTGGCTTGTCACATAATACCCACAAACTTTTACAGATGCACAATTGAGAGCCTCCTGTATCACCACCTGGTATTGCAACTGCACCTCCCACAACCGCAGTGCTCTCCAGGACACCTACAGCACCAAATGTCACAGGAAGGCCAAAAAGACCATCAAGGACAACAACCACCTGAGCCACTGCTTGTTCACCCAGCTATCATCCAGAGGGCGAGTTCAGTACAGGTGCATCAAAGCTGGGACAGAGAGACTAAGAAACAGCTTCAGATTGTTAAATAGCCTATATACACAGACTTGAAATCATTGGTCACTTTAATAATGTCACTTTAATAATGTTTATATCTCATATGTATATACTATATTCTATTCCACTCTGACATTGCTCGTCCATATATCTTAATTCCATTCCTTTACTTAGATTTGTGTGTTTTTTGGTATATGTTGTGAAACTGTTAGATATTACTCGTTAGATATTGCTGCACTGTCGGAACTAGAAGCACAAGCATTTCGCTACACCCGCAATAACATTTGCTAGACACGTGTATGTCACCAATGATATTTGATTTGATTTGCAGTTTACATTTAATTGAGAAGGATTTGGGGAAAGTATTTCTGTCAAGCCGCAAGAAGGTTATCACAACTGGCTACACACCGAGTGATAGACAAACATGCGCACCACACATACAGACAGGAACAATATTGCTGGAAATTTACTTGCAGATATTGTGTTAGGTTTGGCTTTTTAAGCCAATAGTGGCTAACCAGGGGTGAGATCATGTCAATGCTGTGTTGATTAGATAGTAGCTGGTAGCTTGAGGTGTCTGATAATTGTGAGATTTGTTAATGACAGTTTGTGGTGGAAAAGGTGAAAATTGCATGTACAGTGCCTTCCGGAAGGATTCCGACCCCTCGACTTTTTTCACATTTTGTTACGTTACTGCCTTATTCTAAAATATATTAAACAAAACATTTTTCTCAGCAATCTAAACGCAATACCCCATAATGACAAAGTGAAAACTGGTTCAGACATTTTTGCAAATGTATTACAAATTTTTAAAAACAGAAATACCTTAGTTACATAAGTATTCAGAACCTTTGCTATGAGACTCGAAATTGAGCTCAGGTGCATCCCGTTTCTATTGATCATCCTTGAGATGTTTCTACAACTTGGAGTCCACCTGTGGTAAATTAAATTCATTGGACATGATTTGGAAAAGCACACACCTGTCTATATACAGTCCCACAGTTGACAGTGCATGTCAGAGCAAAAATCAAGCAATGAGGTTCATAAAGGTTTATGAATCTGCAATAAGCAGTTAATACATTGGTTGGAACTGTGTTCCATCAAGTATACTGTAATGTACAGTGTTACTGTCAGAGCAATCCAAGGCCTAACACTCGGAAACGGCTAAGAAATATACTCATGGCTGAGAAATTAAGCCTTCTTAATTTACCTGATAATAATGGGCTTGGCTCTTGTTTGTTTCCTTCAAAACTGGTGATCTGTATCAACTCTCAATGCCCCAAGGGGACCCAGTGACATACACCAGGTGTATGTGGGTAAGGTGAGCAGTCCCCTTGAGAAGACAGAGAGCAATCTGTCCAACTGTTGTTTCTCTCATTCAACTGTGTGGCTCATTATCAGGCAAAGGAGACAGGGCCAGTAATGGCTGCTTTAAACTAGGTTGACTACCCATACATAAAAATGTGGATATATATATATATATATATATTATTATATTAACATGCTACACTGATAATTGTGTAAGGTAAAAACAATACATATGGTGATAAAGTACACAAACTTGTGATAAAGTACATGTCTGTGGGGGTTAAAGGTTGAAAGGGATAACAGGCTTTAAACGTTATCATCTACAGTTTAAAATACGTGTCCAGAATAGACACTAATGCCTCAAAGTTATTTCACGTAGGCCTAGTTTACCAAGCTTAGTTCACCTCACAACAACCTAAAACATTGTGTTGAATAGAACAATGTAACTGCTAATCACAGTCTAACAAAGCCAAGTGCAACGCGGCCAGTGAATGCCGTGATTTCAATTCTCACAGAACAAAAACCCGTTTGTGCGATTATTGTCCGACAAGCTCGCGATGAGGCAAACAAAAAAAGATCCATTCCAGATGATGCATTCTTTGTTTTCAACCAAACGCGCACCCAGCTCCACGGCAGAGGCTACTGTTCGTAGGGCAATTGAGAAGACGAATTTGCGTCACTTATTCAACAGGTGACTAGGCAATAAAACCGCTTAGCATGGTTTACTGTGCCTTTGTGACATGATAATATGATAACGTGACGGGGCTTTAGACTTTTATGCAAATTACAAGTCTGTAAATTGTAGGCATATTTGGTCATTTTGCAGTCTAATAGTGTGCCCGTAGGAGTTTGATAAGGACAGTGACTCACCTCAATCCATTTCTGCGCTTCTAGAAACGCGGGCTCCGAGGCCGATTCGGAGAGGGGATGTCGCTGGTGTGGTTGTCCTCTATCTGCAGCGGGACTTGCCATTTGCAAAGCTGCTCAGTATTAAAATAGACCAACAATAAATCTACAAATGTAGGCTATTGGAAATCCTCAGGCTACAGCCTCAGCGCCTGACCGTGAAAACCCGATAATGCCGTTTATTTATCTTTACTTGACTTGCTGTGTAGCCAGTCTCCCCCACTCTCCTTCGGTCTATGTCGCAAACCCCAAGCACTGCACTTGCAGTTACCCCCTGTAACTCCCGTGTAGCCTACTGGGACTGTGGACCGAGTCGCCTCGCTCGCACCGCAATATGAATTGCATCGATGGCTAAAAATACACGGAGCAGTGCTGCTGTGCGGTCAGCCAATGCAAAGACAGCAAGCAATTCCATCAGCCACTCCGGATCACACACCCAGTTTCCCGACAGCAGCAACACAGAGCAGTGAAGAGAATTATCATTGGGTGTGTTCGAGCAGTACGCCTAACGAAGCCGACTGTAGAAATTAGGCGAGTGAATTTGGGGGAGGTGCATCTGTAATAGCCGAAAGACGGACACTGCAAGGCTCAGATGAACATGTCAGTGTCAACATGGCTGCTATTTAAAAAAAAAAGTTTTTTTATAGATGTCAAAATTAACTTTTCTATACCCTCATATCACACAGTTACAAACTGAAAACATAACGTCTGTACAATGAATTGGTCTCAATTAAAAGGTCTCAAATATCACTTTTATTTGTGTTCCCTGTAGCTTTTAGAATAACAGCAAAGCTGGTTCCTGTTTAAGTCCCTTCTTTTACCCTCCTAATGATTGGTTGACAAATAGTCCCTCCCACAATGCAGGTGATGCTGCATGGTGCAGTTGGTGAGGAGCAACTGCAGCGATTTAAGGATGCACTATGCAGAATTCTCTCCTCCATTTCCTGGTTGCTAAAATTCTAATGGTTGGCCTAATTTCAGTTTATGTGACAAAACAAGCAAGTATAGCATAGAGAATCATTGTACCATCTAAACTGCTGAGAATATTTTTTTTTCATCCGTGGCGTGTATTCATGGATGCCAAGGAAAGCCAAGCTTCCCCAAATATTTGACTAAATAAATAAATAATTAAAAACATGTATTTCTTCTCTCTGTGTGATTTAAGAATTTTCTGTAAATTCGCAAGTGGCTAAATCTCACCGGAGAAATCATCCAAGCGAGGGAAACAGCACCCCTCTCAGTACGTGTAGCCCATGTATCTGATGCTGTCTGGACCAAAAGAGTATGACATGTTGCGGCTGTAGCGTTTGACTGATTGATGCCAGCAAGCATTTGGCTTCCCTTAATTAAAAAACATATTAAAGAATGAACTGAGCTCAACGGTGGGTTGTCCTGGTGTAGCAAAACACCCCCCAATGGAAACCAGTTTGGATTTGGCATCACACCAATCAAATCACATCCTAAGCAAAACATAATTTTAGTATTTGGTCCGCTTGTGTTGATGTCATGCAGTAGCTAGCTCGCTAAATCGGCTTTTTCCTAAACCATGGATGAAGATGGGGATTTGGACTTAATTCTCAGTACAGGCCAATGATTATGACGGCGATTCTGATTAATATGTTGTGCCACTGGCCTGGGAGGTTTGAAGTTCAATATGTAGTCTAGATGTAGCCTAGGCCTTTTAGGCTCACGTTAACTAGCTAGCTAATTTAGCTGGTTCATTGTTGCCCATGCAAGGAAGTTAGGCTAGCAAGCAATTTAGCTAGATAGCCTATGACAACAAAAACTAAAAGCGTACTGTATGACAGAGCCATAGACTGTTTGCCAACATGAAAGAAAGAAGGATGGCATTGGCGTTCAGCTAATCTTCAAGTAGGGTGATTCCAACATTTATTTTTGCTTACACACGCATGCACACACACATAAACACACACACACACAGAAGATGGTACCAGAGGGGATGGCGGCCGTTTTATTGTCTCTAAAACCAACCGTGCTATTTTGTTTGGTTTTTCACCTTATTTGTAACTTATTTTGAACATAATGTTGCTGCTTATTTTCTACATAATGTTTCTTATGACTGAAAAGTGCTTATGGACATCAGAACAGTGATTACTCACCTTGAACTGGACGAATAATTTTTCTTTAATGAGTTGGACGAGAGGAATTTACTCCAGACACCCGAACAGGTCCTCATCCCCGTCATTCGCAGGAGAAAGAGACGGAGGTTTCGGGAAGGAGATCGGGGCGCCTTGTGAGGATCGGGCGACAAGTGGCTAATCTGCCTTTGCCATATGTCCTATTGGCCAACGTACAATCGCTGGATAATATAGTGGACAAACTACAAGCATGTATATCCTACCAACGGGACATTAAAAACTGTAATATCTAATATTTCACAGAGTCGTAGCTGAACGACAACATGAATTTTTTAAAAATAATTTTTTTATTTCACCTATATTTAACCAGGTAGGCTAGTTGAGAACAAGTTCTCATTTGCAACTGCGACCTGGCCAAGATAAAGCGTAGCAATTCGACACATACAACAACACAGAGTTACACATGCAATAAACAAAACATACAGTCAATAATACAGTAGAACAAAATAAAATAAAAAGTCTATATACAGTGAGTGCAAACGAGGTAAGTTAAGGAAATAAATAGGCCATGGTGGTGAAGTAATTACAATATAGCAATTAAACACTGGAATGGTAGATTGGAAGAAGATGAATGTGCAGGTAGAGATACTGGGGTGCAAAGGACCAAAATAAATAAATACCAGGATGGGGGATAGGTAGGTAGATAGATGGGCTGTTTACAGATGGGCTATGTACAGGTGCATTGATCTGTAAGCTGCTCTGACAGCTGGTGCTTAAAGCTAGTGAAGGAGATGTGAGTCTCCAGCTTCAGAGATTTTTGCAATTCGTTCCAGTCATGAGCAGCAGAGAACTAACTGGAAGGAAAGACGACCAAAGGAGGAATTGGCTTTGGGGGTGACCAGTGAGATATATCTGCTGGAGCGTGTGCTACGAGTGGGTGCTGCTATGGTGACCAGTGAGCTGAGAGAAGGTGGAGCTTTACCTAGCAGAGACTTGTAGATAACCTGTAGCCAGTGTGTTTGGCGACGAGTATGAAGCGAGGGCCAACCAACGAGAGCGCACAGGTCGCAATGGTGGGTAGTGTATGGGGCTTTGGTGACAAAACGGATGGCACTGTGATAGACTGCATCCAGTTTGTTGAGTAGAGGGTTGAAGGCTATTTTATAGATGACATCACCGAAGTCGAGGATCGGTAGGATGGTCAGTTTTACAAGGGTATGTTTGGCGGCATGAGTGAAGGATGCTTTGTTGCGAAGCCGATTCTAGATTTAATTTTGGACTGGAGATGCGTAATGTGAGTCTGGAAGGAGAGTTTACAGTCTAACCAGACACCCAGGAATTTGTAGTTGTCCACGTATTCTAAGTCAGAGCCGTCCAGAGTAGTGATGCTGGACGGGCGAGCAGGTGCTGGCAGTAATCGATTGAATAGCATGCATTTAGTTTTACTTGCGTTTAAGAGCAGTTGGAGGCCACGGAAGGAGAGTTATATGGCATTGAAGCTCGTCTGGAGGTTAGATAACACAGTGTCCAAGGAGGGGCCAGAAGTATACAGAATGGTGTCGTCTGCGTAGAGGTGGATCAAAGAATCACCAGCAGCAAGAGCAACATCATTGATGTATACAGAAAAGAGAGTCGGCCCGAGAATTGAACCCTGTGGCACCCCCATAGAGACTGTCAGAGGTCCGGACAACAGGCCCTCCGATTTGACACACTGAACTCTATCAGAGAAGTAGTTGGTAAACCAGGCGAGGCAATCATTTGAGAAACCAAGGCTGTCGAGTCTGCCAATAAGAATGTTGTGATTGACAGAGTCGAAAGCCTTGGCCAGGTCGATGAATACGGCTGCACAGTAATGTCTCTTATGATGTCGTTTAGAACCTTGAGCGTGGCTGAGGTGCATGACAAGCTCTGAAACCAGATTGTATAGCGGAGAAGGTATGGTGGGATTCGAAATGGTCAGTAATCTGTTTGTTAACTTGGCTTTCGAAGACCTTAGAAAGACAGGGTAGGATAGATATAGGTCTGTAGCAGTTTGGGTCTAGAGTGTCACCCCGTTTGAAGAGGGGGATGACCGTGGCAGCTTTCCAATCTTTGGGAATCTCAGACAATACGAAAGAGAGGTTGAACAGGCTAGTAATAGTGGTTGCAACAATTTCTGCAGATAATTTTAGAAAGAGGGGGTCCAGATTGTCTAGCCCGGCTGATTTGTAGGTGTCCAGTCCAGATTTTGCAGCTCTTTCAGAACATCAGCTATCTGGATTTGGGTAAAGGAGAAATGGTGGGGGCTTTGGCGGGGTGCTGTGGAGGGTGCCGGGCAGTTGACCGGGGTAGGGGTAGCCATGTGGAAAGCATGGCCAGCCGTAGTTAAATGCTTTTTGAAATTCTCAATTATAGTGGATTTATTGGTGGTGACAGTGTTTCCTAGCCTCAGAGCAGTGGGCAGCTGGGAGGAGGTGCTTTTATTCTCCATGGACTTTACAGTGTCCCAGAATGTTTTTGAGTTTGTACTACAGGATGCCAATTTCTGTTTGAAAAAGCTTGCTATAGCTTTTCGAACTGCCTGTGAATATTTGTTCCTAACTTCCCTGAAAAGTTGCATATCGCGGGGGCTATTCGATGCTAATGCAGAACGCCACAGGATGTTTTTGTGCTGGTCAAGGGCAGACAGGTCTGGAGTGAACCAAGGACTATATCTATTCCTAGTTCTACATTTTTTGAGAGCGGCATGCTTATTTAAGATGGTGAGGAAGGCACTTTTAAAGAATAGCCAGGCATCATCTACTGACGGGATGAGGTAAATGTCATTCCAGGATACCCCGGCCAGGTCGATTAGAAAGTCCTGCTCGCAGAACTGTTTCAGCGAGCGTTTGACAGTGATGAGGGGTGGTCATTTGGTCGCAGACCCATTACGGATGCAGGCAATGAGGCAGTGATCGCTGAGATCTTGATTGAAAACAGCAGAGGTGTATTTGGAGGGCGAGTTAGTTAGGATGACATCTATGAGGGTGCCCGTGTTTACTGATTTGGGGTTGTACCTAGTAAGTTCATTGATAATTTGTGTGAGATTGAGGACATCAAGCTTATATTGTAGGATGGCCGGGGTGTTAAGCATGTCCCAGTTTAGGTCACCTAGTAGCACAAATAATGAACAGCTGGCGGGTTATACACTATCGGCAGGATAGAGCAGCAGCCTCTGGTAAGACAAGGGGTGTCGGTCTATGTATATTTGTAAACAACAGCTGGTGCACGCTATCTAAGGAAGTCTCAAGGTTTTGCTCGACTATGGTAGAGTATCTCATGATAAGTTGTAGACTATACTATCTACCTAGAGAGTTTATCTATATTCTTCGTAGCTGTCTTTTTACCACCACAAACCGATGCTGGCACTAAGACCACACTCAATGAGCTGTATATGGCCATTAGCAAACAGGAAAACGTTCATCCAGAGGTGGCACTCCTAGTGGCCTGGGACTTTAATGCAGGGAAACTTAAATCCATTTTAAGCTCTCCTTTGCCCTTCATTTGGCATATCTGACCATAATTATATCTGCCTGATTCCTGCTTACAAGCCAAAATTAAAGCAGGAAGCACCAGTGACTCGGGTCAATTTAAAAAATGGTCAGATGAAGCAGATGCTGAGCTACAGGACTGTTTTGCTAGCACAGACTGGAATATGTTCCGGGATTCTTCCGATGATATTGAGAAGTACACCACGTCCATCACTGGCTTCATCAATGAGTGCATTGGTGACGTCCCACCGTACAGTGGCTGTACCCCAACCAGAAGCTATTGATTACAGGCAACATCTGCACAGAGCTAAAGGGTAGAGCTACCGCTTTCAAGGAGACCGATTCTAAAATGGAAGCTTATAAGAAATGCCGCTATGCCCTCCGACGAACCATCAAACAGGCAATGCATCAATATAGGACTAAGATCGAATCGTACTACACCGGCTCGGACGCTCGTCGGATGTGGCAGAGCCATTACAGACTACAAAGGGAAATACAGCCGAGAGCTGCCCAGTGACATGAGCCTACCAGACGAGCTAAATTACTTCTATGCTCACTTCAGGGCAAGTAACACTGAAACATTCATGAGAGCATCAGCTGTTCCAGATGACTGTGTGATCACTCTCTCCGCAGCCGATGTGAGTAACACCTTCAACTTCTTTGGGACTGGGGGGCAGTATTGAGTAGCTGGATGAATAAGGTGCCCAGAGTAAACTGCCTGCTACTACTGCTACCTGCTAGTACTACTGCCTACTACTAGAATATGCATATAATTAGAAGATTTGGATGGAAAACACTCTGAAGTTTATAAAACTGTTTGAATGATATCTGTGAGTATAACAGAACTCACATGGCAGGCAAAAACCTGAGAAAAAATCCAACCAGGAAGTGGGAAATCTGAGGTTTGTAGTTTTTCAAGTCATTGCTTATCGAATATACAGCGTCTATGGGGTCATATTGGACTTCCTCAGACTTCCACTAGATGTCAACAGTCTTTAGAACCTTGTTTGATGCTTCTACTGTGAGGGAGGGGGGAATGGGAGCTGAATGAGTCAGGGATCTGCCAGAGTGGCATGAGCTGATCACGCGTGCTCAAGTGAGAGCGACCTGCATTCCATCGCATTTCTACAGACAAAGGAATTCTCCGGTTGAAACATTATTGAAGATTTGTGTTTAAAAACATCCTAAATATTGATTCTATACTTCATTTGACATGTTTCTACGAACTGTAATATGACTTTTCATCTGAACTTTCGCCTGGACTTGCCCGCCCATCGTGAGTTTGGATTGTGTACTAAACATACGAACAGAAAGTAGGAATTTGGACATAAATGATGGACTTTATCGAACAAATCAAACATTTATTGTGGAACTGGGATTCCTGGGAGTGCATTCTGATGAAGATCATCAAAGGTAAGTGAATATTTATAATGCTATTTCTGACTTCTGTTGACTCCACAACATGGTGGATATCTGTATGGCTTGTTTTGTTGTCTGAGCGCTGTACTCGGATTATTGCATGGTGTGCTTTTTCGGTAAAGCTTTTTTGAAATCTGACACAGCGGTTGCATTAAGGAGAAGTGGATCTAAAATTTCATGCATTACACTTGTATCTTTTAGCAGTGTTTATTATGAGTATTCTTGTAAATTGATGTGGCTCTCTCTCAAAATTACCGGATGTTTTGGAACTACTGAACGTAACGCGCCAATGTAAACTGAGATTTGTGGATATAAATATGAACTTAATCAAACAAAACATACATGTATTGTGCAACATGAAGTCCTATGAGTGTCATCTGATGAAGATCATCAAAGGTTAGTGATTAATTTTATCTCTATTTCTGCTTTTTGTGACTACTCTCTTTGGCTGGAAAAATGGCTGTGTATTTCTGTGACTAGGTACTGACCTAACATAATCGCTTGGTGTGCTTTCGTCGGAAAGCCTTTTTGAAATCGGACACTGTGGCTGGATTTACAAGTTTATCTTTAAAATGTTGTGAAATACTTGTATGTCCAAGGAATTGTAATTATGGGATTTCTGTTGTTTTGAATTTGGCGCCCTGCACTTTTACTGGCTGTTGTTGAGATTGGACGCTACCGTCCCACATATCCCAGAGAGATTAAACAGGTCAACATTCACAAGGACGCAGGGCCAGGCGGATTACCAGGACGTGTACTCCGAGCATGCACTGACCAACTGGCAAGTGTATTCACTGATATTTTCAACCTCTCCCTATCTGAGTCTGTAATACCAACATGTTTCAAGCAGACCACCACTTCCTGTGCCCAAGAACACTACGGTAACTAAGGTAACCTGCCAACTGTAGCACTCACGTCTGTAGCCATGAAGTGCTTTGAAAGGATGGTCACATCCAAACCATTATCCCAGAAACCCTAGACCCACTCCAATTTTCATACCACCCCAACAGATCCACAGACGATGCAATCTCTATTGCACTCCACACTGCCCTTTCACACCTGGACAAAAGGAACCGCTATGTGAGAATGCTATTCATTGACTACAGTTCAGCGTTCAACACCATAGTGCCCTCAAAGCTCATCACTAAGCTAAGGACCCTAGGACTAAACACCTCCGTCTGAAACTGGATCCTGGACTTCCTGACGGGCCACCCCAACGTGGTAAGGGTAGGAAACAACACATCCACCAAGCTGATCCTCAACACGGTGGCCACTCAGCGGTGCGTGCTCAGTCCCCTCCTGTACTTCCTGTACACTCATGACCGCACGGCCAGGCACGACTTCAACACCATCATTAAGTTTGCAGATGACACAACAAGTGATATTAGCATATGAAGATACCATGGGATGAATATCGCTCATTTGTCGTTGTTTCTTGCTGGAGGACCACTCATGAATGATATCCCGAACTTACAGAGTGAATTTAAGAGTGAATAGTGCTTAAACACAATGCAACAAGTTCACTGCTAAAGGAGAAATTAAGATGAGCAACATTTTTGAACATGCATCATAGCTAACCTGGTTTGACTTTTGCCCAAGCAGAGTCATCCTTCACATTTCAGCAGTTTAAACCAATCCAGACAAGATATGACTGATCTCATGGAATCCAAATTCTCATTAGATTCAACTGCTGTAGCCTTAAGATTCAGTTAATGATGATGAAAAAGAAAGACACATCATTGACAAACACATCATATTACACACCAAATTAATAAAACAATATTGCTTAGGCTAGTCAATGTATTTTATACTCAATAGTTTGTCAATAGAAGGAATTCAAATGGCATAATGGCAAAAAACAGCATGTTTTCTTGTCCTCTACTGGCATCTTCAGGAACATTGCTGAAATGAGGATACTTGAAAAGTCACTTCCCACTTTCTCTCTGTCATGTCTCAAATCCTGGTGCACCTTTTAAATCGAACAGTTTGAACTGCATTTTGAGGCCTGTATTGTGTCACCTCCAACTGGTATATCTTCCATACGAGGGGTCATAGCTCAATGGAGGATCATTTGATTGCAGATCAAGAGGTCCCAGATTCAAATCCTGGTGCCCCCTTAAAATCAAGTTGTTTAAACTTGTATATGCATTTTGATGCCTATGTTGTCAACATGAGGGGGTTTAGCTCAACGGTAGAGCATTAATCTGATATAAATCTTCAATAAGCCTATTCAATATACGTATTTCCTTAATGTTTTGTAATGCCTCAAAAATATTTAAATTGACTGTTTTTATACAAATGAAACTGAGCAGCTGGCGGGTGTTGGGAACTGGATTGATCTCTGACCTATTTCCTGTGAGATAATGACAACAATGATCATCAATTAGCTGGAAGAACAGTGAATATGAACAATGCTTAGCATGAGAAAATGAGAATGCAAGAACATACAAGTCCCCTCCACTCTTCAGTCAACTCTTTAGACAGCAGGCGTTCTGCTCAGTGGAGCCGCTGAGGCAGATATGATACCTGCAGTGAAATGTTAGCATATTGATTCAAAACAAAAATACCTTATTTACATAAGTATTCAGACCCTTTGCTATGAGACTCCATGTTTAGCTCAGGTGCATCCTGTTTCCATTGATCATCCTTGAGATGTTTCTACAACTTGATTGGAGTCCACCTGTGGTAAATTCAATTGATTGGATATGATTTGGGAAGGCACACACTTGTCTATATTAGGTCCCAGAGTTGACAGTGCATGTCAGAGCAAAAACCAAATGATAAGGTCGAAGGAATTCTCCATAGAGGTCAGAGACAGGATAGTGTCGGGACACAGATCTGGGGAATAGTACCAAAACATGTGTGCAGCATTGAATGTCCCCAAGAACACATTGGCCTCCATCATTCTTAAATGGAAGAGGTTTGGAACCACCAAGACTCTTCCTAGATCTGGCCACCAGGCCAAATTGAGCAATCAGGGTAGATGGGCCTTGGTCAGGGAGGTGACCAAGAACCCGATGGTCACTCTGACAGAGCTCTAGAGTTCCTTTGTGGAGATGGGAAAACTTTCCAGGACAACCATCTCTTTAGCACTCCACAAATCAGACCTTTATGTTAGAGTGGCCAGACGGAAGCCCACTTTAAGTTTTCAGAATCTCAGACCATTAAAAAACAAGATTCTACGGTCTGATGAAAGCAAGATTGAATTCTTTGGCCTAAATGCCAAGCGTCACGTCTGGAAGAAACCTGGGACCTTCCCTACAGTGAAGCATGGTGGTGGCAGCATCATGCTGTGGACATGTTTATCAGAGGCAGGAGCTGGGAGACATATCAGGATCGCGGCAAAGATGAACGGAGCAAAGTAAAGAGAGATCATTGATGAAAATATGGTCCAGAGCACTCAGGACCTCAGACTGGGGTGAAGGTTCATCTTCCAACAAGACAAAGACCCTAAGCACACAGCTAAGACAACGCATGAGTAGCTTTGGGATAAGTCTCTGCATGTCCTTGAGTGGCCCAGCCAGAGCCAGGACTTGAAACTGATCAAACATCTCTGGAGAGACCTGAAAATAGCTTTGCAGAGACGCTCCCCATCCAACCTGACAGAGCTTGAGAGGATCTGCAGAGAAGAATGGGAGAAACTCCCCAAATAGAGGTGTGCCAAGCTTGTAGCGTCATACCCAAGAAGACTTGAGGCTGTAATCGCTGCCAAAGGTGCTTCAACAAAACACTGAGTAAAGAATCTGAAGACATATGTAAATGTGATACTTCAGTTTAGATTGATGAGGAGAAAAAAACAACAGTCAATTTTAGAATAAGGCTGAAACCTAACAAAATGTGGGAAAAAAATAAAGGGGTCTTAATACTTTCCAAAGGCACTGTATACACACCTCTGTTAGTGCAGGTAGGACCGATATACACCTACGCGTAGGACTCTTATACTGATAAACACTTGTGTTAGTGCAGGTAGGACTACAGCTGCATCCTCCATGTCTCCATGACTGATATACACCTTAGTGCAGGTAGGGCTCTTATACACTTGTGTTAGTGCAGGTAGGACTACAGCTCCGTCCTCCATGTCTCCATGACTGATATACACCTTAGTGCAGGTAGGACTGTTATACACTTGTGTTAGTGCAGGTAGGACTACAGCTGCGTCCTCCATGTCCTGTATCAAATTGATCTTCCACTCTGCTTCCTTGTACACGTCCAGTATACCTGCACAGTGACTGCCGACTCTCACCAGTCTCACATCATCAGGCTGTGAGCTGGTCAGGCCAACAGCATTGTCAGGTAAACAGGTGTGTTCCTCTCTGGCTGAAGTGCTACAGAGCAGGAGGAGAGACTCATTGCCTTTACATTGGAACTATGTAGTCCAGGTTGGACCCACACCTTCTGCACTGAATCTGAGCCTGGACTCTGGGAGGGTAAAGCCTATTTTTCTGGAAATTCTACCCCATCAGCTGAGATAGTCCTGCTGCAGCCTGATACATCCTGGACTGTCTCAATGGGAGATGCTTCTGGTCACCAGGAAGCTCCTTCTTCCACATGCTCAACGTCTCCAACAGATTCCAGACCCAGCCAGCTGTCAATCACTCTGCTGCCTTCCTCTTCCCAGCTGCAGACGACTACCACCAAGGGAACTACAGCTGTGTTTACGGGAGTTATGTTTTCTCTCAAAACGTCTCCTCTGAGCGTAAACTCCGCTCCCTCATTGTTTCAGGTAACTGAGAATGAACCAGACTTTTTGTACTTTGTGCCAGATTTGGAATGATTTTCCACAGATCGATCTGATGATCAGATCAAATGGTCAAATGTGTTTTTATTCCAGCCTCTCCTCTGACTGCTTTCACCATCAGACTGGTCCTAGTGCTGCTGACGTCAGTGACGACCACCAGGGTCCTCTATCTGTACTTCAACACCACCAGGAGGCAGAAGAGAGAAGAAGGGGAGAGTGTGGAGATTGTGTCCCTGCAGGGGAGACCTGAGGTTGGGCCAACAGAAGAAAGGAGAGGAGAGGAGAAGGGAGTAGACGAGAGTAGGTGATGATATAGTAGGAGAAAGTGGAAGAGTGAAGTGGATTGAAGGAGAGGAGAGGAGTACTTGCTAGAATGTTTTGAGATTATTCTCATTGTCAAATAGTTTAAACCTAAGGTTAGTTAAAACCTGCGTTGTCCTTAGTTGAAGATTGAGTGTTTGTCGACTTTCTAAGTTCTATCTACTGATTGATTGTTTTTCGTTTAAATTGTTATATAGTTAGGACACATGTATACATTCGTTTTTGTTCTGATGATGAAATGGAAGCTTTGAGTTCATTCCAAATGTAAAACGACAGAGTTTTCATCAGTGTTTCTATGGTGTGTCCACTTTTATGTTTTTAATTTGACATGTGGTTACTTGGAAACTTATTGTGAAGAGACTTTTCATCATAAGAAATGTTTATCATTGTTTTAAATTGTTTACATGGAGTTCTGTATTTCATTTTCACATATTAATCAACTTATCTAATAATATTGATCTCTACAGTTGAAGAAGCATCTAGTCTCTTTTACTACTTTTATAATCTGCCTGTTTTTAAAATGCTCCTGTCTTTTCAAATCTAGATGAAAAGTGTTTGGCTGCTTTGAGCTTGCAACAACACTCAAATAAAAATAATCTGAACATTTGCTGGCCCTGAAAATCCCTTTTAAATAGGCATATTTAGCTTGGTGGTATAGCTAACTACTAGAACATTTGACAGCAGATTAAGAGGTCCCAGGTTAAAATCCTGGTGCCCAGTGGAGTAGCGCAGTTTCGCGGGGCCCCCTTGCTAGGTCTGAGCAAGGGCACTTCTATAGCTAATCTCATGATATTTTACAGATTTTGCCCCAATGAGGCTGAGAGAAAATGTTGCTGTTTTAGAGCTCAGGGGATTTGAAAGACGGGACAATATATTTTTTCTGAATATTCACCCCAAAAAATCTTAAGGTTGTTAGCCATCAGTGAAGGTACTCAGATACTCAAACATCAGCCATCGCCAGCATTGTGGGAGACTTTATAGTTAACCAATCATTGGGGTGTTTTTTGTTTGACCCGCGCAAACGTCAGAGACATCATGCCCGTAGGGGGCACATGCCCTTAATAATAAAAATAATAAAAACATTTTTTTCTCTTTTTGTAAAATTACTAGACATTTCTTTTATTATTTTATGATGTTAGCTTTAGCTAGCCCTACCAATAAGCCATTTCAGGCTATTAATCAAGTTAAAGTAGTTAGCTTGTCTAACTAATTATCTTAGCTGGCATGCCTGCTGGCAACGTTGAAAAGCAAGCAATAACTAAATGTACCGAATAAGACTCACATTCCTGTCTATCTTTTACCCAGATTTGAGCAGGGATGCAAAGAAGCATATTTAGTTTATTTTTAAAAAGAACCACCAGTCACAAGGATACAGACAGCTCAAGAGTTATGCTTAGATATTTTTAGTACTACAACTAGGCCTTCTAAACTGTTCAGTAACATGTTGATAATTTGTGTATTTTCAGTCATGTTCAGTAACATGACTATTATATATATCATTAGGATGTATGTATTTCTATAGGCCTATTGTAAATGAGTATTATTGTAGCATCACCATCTTTATTGCAAATATAAATACAAATACAAAACATAATGTTAGACTTTATATTCATTTCAGAGGTAATGAACTGTCCATTGATCAGCACGGCAATTGATAAAACAGGACCATGTTTGCAAAACAAGTGTTTCTAAGCTTATGTCAATATTACACGTAAGCTAACAGTTACAGAAATCAGGAATGCAGACAGGCTCCATCTATCTGAGATACTGTCCCACACACCACCACCTGTTGTTATGTTGGGCACCTACTGACCCCAAACAAATTATGATGCTTTTATTTTCTCTCAAAATTTTAAGGAAATACAGGCAGGTAACGATTGCTACAGTACAAATAGCTCACTCAATAAAGCCTGATGGTATGTACAAAAGCAAAGCTAGCTTTCATTTAAGAAAAAAAGCTTGAAAAGGGTAGTGGAATGGGATAATGTCTTAATGTGGTGTAAAGAATCCAATACTTTAACTTGTATGCGGTACAAATCACAAGCAGGAATTGGGCTGCATTGAGTACAGTTACATGTACACAATAAAGTGATTATTGTGGATAATCAGATTAATATAATAGTTGGATTAAAATGTTTACATCCTTTCCCTAATAAACGATTTCCCTAATAATCCTGTTTACATGGACACATCTGAAATAGAGCTACCTGATGGCAGTCTGATAAATGCAGAAAATCACCAATCAAAATGAAAGTTATACCACAGTGACCATGTTATTTTTGGTAAGTATATTTGATTCTGAGTTCGGACATACAAAGTTTGTGTGTGAAAACTACTTATAAGACTCATACATTCAGTTGTTCCCAACTCACTTCACCCGTGCTAAAGATGGAGGCTCGCTCGGCTGGCACTAGCACATGCGCAAATCAAATACACTGCTGGAATGCCGATGAAGGTGTTACATGTCCTAATAAGTCAAACAATTGTGATTAGGGTTATGGTTCTAGATTACAGGAAAAATCTGTTTTAGGTCCTTGAAAAATGCAATGATAGTGCATGATACCCGTGGTGAACGTGACCAAAGACATGACTGAAACAGGAACCAATTTTATGTAGGCTATACAGTGGATAGGCTATATACAAATGAATGTGATATTTGGAGCTCTCTCTCAGTAATTGATTGTGCGTTGAACACACATATGATTTCAGTTTGTGAATGTGTGATATGAAGGTTAGAGCCATGTTTATTTCGACATTATAAAGAAAAACTTTGATTAACAATGGCAACACTGCCATGTCGATCTGAGCCTTGTCTTTGAAACACCACATTAGTGTCCGACTTTCAGCTGTTGCAGATGCACCTCTCCTGACTTCATTCATTGACTTTCATCTACAGTCGGTTGCTTTGGCTTTACCACTCAAACATGCCCAAAGTTTCTGCAGAGGCAGCACATTGGCTATGACCCAGTGCAGCAAAGCATCATGGGTCATTAGACATAAGTGAAAGGCCCAGTGCAGTCAAAAATGTGATTTACCTGTGTTTTATATATCTTTCCACACTGAGTATTCAGTGAAATTGTGAAAATAATGATAATGCCATTTTAGTGTAAGAGCTGTTTGAAAAGACCGCTGTAATGTAGTTCGTCTGTTGTTTGAAGTGAGTCAGACCGAAATGCAGCGTGTAGGTTACTCATGACTTTTAATGAAGAAAATAGCGGTACATGAAATAACTGAAAATACGAAAACAACAAAAGAGTGAAACAAATTACAGCCTATCTGGTGAACTAACACAGAGACAGGTACAATCGCCCACGAAATACAACGCGCACTCAAGCTACCTAAATACAGTTCCCAATCCGAGACAACTAGAATCAGCTGACTCCAATTAGGAATCGCCTCAGGCAGCCAAGCCTAACTAGACACACCCCTACTAATACACACTCCCAATTAATACAAACCCCAATACGAAATACAACATATAAACCCATGTCACACCCTGGCCTACCCAAACATATAACAAAAACACAAGATACAATGACCAAGGCGTGACAACTGCCTGAAATTTCAGCCTGTTTTGGTGGATGGAGTTTGTCCTACCATGGTGACATCACCATGTGGTAAATTAGTTAACAGACCAATAAGAAAGCGAATTCCCAACCTCTACCAGGGATTGGAACTGATTCAAGGAACACAACAGGAAACCAGAAAATAACGAAATATTCAGAATCAGAACCGGGAATGAAAGGGATCTATTCTGTTCTGGAACAGAATCGTATTTTAAAAGCCTGGGAAGTGGCTAATAATAACGCACTTTTACTTCCCGGCCCTTTTCTCTGTCACTCAGAAACATATTCCAGTGTCTTCCTGGCAGTGTGTGTCCATGTAGGCTACCTGCACCACCACCCCATCCTCCGAAGCATAGGCTACTGTAGCCTCTCAACTTTACAAGCATGATTCAGAAATGTTTAATTAGAGAGTAATACATACACATTTTCAATGCTAGTTAAGGATACAATATTCATCCCATTTCACATTGGATTTATTAACTACAAAATGGTAAGACGTGTTTTTAATTCTGATTCTGCTCTGCACACACAAGCGTGTTAGCAAGCTGCTCTATCCACACTGTTTGGTGAAGTAATTAAATGTAGAGTTAAATAAATAAATAAATATGATTTCAGAAGTTTAACAAGGAAGAGAAATTAACAATATAATTAAGAACTTTCTTTTGCAGGTCAGAACAATGGAACGGAACCCCCAAAATAATGGTTATGTTCAGAACTAAACAAAAGGAAAATTATTTTGGTTCCAACCACTGCTCTCTACCAATAACAGCAAATGTTTTGTTTTCCCTTCCCCAAACAAACCACTACCAGCAGTCCAAGCTAAATTATTGTTTGAGAAATTGCTCTTTGTTAAGAAGCTAATTTGGTTTCCTTTTGACCATTTTAATTGAAAACAATCACAGTAAAGTACTTAATTGTTACCCAGAAATGATTAAATATTGAGATAAAAACAGCTGCATTGAACTTTCTCCAGTGGTATGCACATTCAAGGATGCTCTACGACCAAGTAGATTGGGGAAAGTTTACTGATCGCATGCGGATATTGAAAAGGTTTAATAACCTTGGAAGCTCATTCAATCAAGAGGCCTGTGGAGATTGGAAAGACAAGGTGTTTGCTGTTAGTTGTCGGCTGTTCCCAGTGGTGAAGTACCTTTGAGACAAGAGGCTGCTAATAGCCTGACGTTGATTAATGGCGTAGCCTTGTAACGTGTCATTGTGCTCAATGACCTGTCAGCATCTGTGCAGAACCGTGGTATTTTTTTTGTTGCTTCAGGGATGTCAGATAGAGTGATATAGTCAGAAAAGTTTTGGGAATATGTTTGATTGAGCTAGTTAGTTGGATCAGTAAATGCTTGGATTATCTTTGAATAGACATGTACATCAATACACAAATATCTTCACAGAGCTACGGGATTTTTGTTGTTGTGATTAGTGTGTTTATATATTCCTACACCACCATTTATTTTGGGTGTGCGTCTACTGGGGTGTATTCATTACTTCATTACACTGATTACACTGATTATTTTCATATTCAAAATCAAATCAAATCAAATTTTATTTGTCACATACACATGGTTAGCAGATGTTAATGCGAGTGTAGCGAAATGCTTGTGCTTCTAGTTCCGACAATGCAGTGATAACCAACAAGTAATCTAACTAACAATTCCAAAACTACTGTCTTATACACAGTGTAAGGGGATAACATGTACATAAGGATATATGAATGAGTGATGGTACAGAGCAGCATACAGTAGATGGTATCAGATATACATATGAGATGAGTGTGTAGACAAAGTAAACAAAGTGGCATAGTTAAAGTGGCTAGTGATACATGTGTTACAACAATATCAATGATGAGATGAATAATGTAGGGTAAGTAACATTATATAAGGTAGCATTGTTTAAAGTGGCTAGTGATTTCATTTCCCATCAATTTCCATTATTAAAATGGTCTACTTAAAATAACATTTCTCAACAATTTAAAAAACATTTCTACATTTAAAAATATTCAAAACAAGACCTAGTTAAAGTGGCTAGTATACATGTGTTACATATGCATGAGATACAGTAATACATATGTAGGGTAAGTAACATAATCATGTTTGTAGTAATTAGATATAGAACATTTTAGATCATGGGTTTCTGTTAAATGTTTTGCAGCATTCCAACAGATGGCACTGTTGAAATATGGAAATGTTTGTTGGATATTTGCCACTATCACAGTATTGGTGCATTTCCAATCAAACAAAAATACATATTGTGTCAGAGATAGGGTTGTTTAATCTATTGGCACCTTTGTTAAAAAAACACTTTAAATTGAGTGAAATATGTAAACATGTGTCAATTTGTTATTGACACTATTCTGGAATCAACATTCTAAAATGGTGGGATTCATTCATGTCTGAATGTTTGTATCTGTATATAATATTTTTTATATACTTTTTGTTTCCAGATCATCTTCAGACTTTAAGACTAGATGAAGTTGGGTAATATTGTATTGTATAAATATTTATAATACTGCCCCTTTAAAAGGCTGGAACTGCAGCACCTCCCCTTTCACACAGAGGATTATGTCATCATGGTTTCCCCCAGACTCTGGACAAATGATGCTGGGTGTCGCTCAGAGGTATTTTTTTCTCCTCTATCGCTCTCTCCTGGCATTTGCTCTCTCCATTAGTGAGGTGACAGTGGCTGGGGGAACGGATGCACTGTCCCCATCTTTTCTCTCTTTCTCTTTCTTTCTCTCTCTCTCTCTCTCTCTCTCTCTCTCTCTCTCTCTCTCTCTCTCTCTCTCTCTCTCTCTCTCCTCAGCTAATTCTAACAGCAGGGATGTAGTCCTCTGTCTCTTTCAAACTTCAGCACCGGCTATGCTGTGAACTCCTTGGTGACCGCTGTTGATTCTATTGGGACCTTTTTCTTCTCTTGCTCTTCACTGAGCTTGTTTGAGAGGATCTATACCTTAATGAGTTTGGAAGGGGAGGTGTTTGATTTCGCTCTATAATCTGGTGGAACTACGGGACCATGGCCATGAAGGAAACCATTCTGCCCATCAGCGAGGTGTCCGCCCCGGCACCGCCCCCGACCCCAGAGGTGGTGGAGCTAAATGTGGGTGGCCAGGTGTACGTCACCAAGCGCTCTACCCTGGTCAGTGTGCCCGACACCACCCTGCACGCCATGTTCGCCCGGTGCCCACCGCGGGAGCTGCCGAGGGACAGCCGAGGTCGATTCTTCATCGACCGCGATGGCTTCCTGTTCCGCTATGTGCTGGACTTCCTGCGAGACCGCCAGCTGGTGCTGCCGGACCACTTTCCCGAGCGTGAGCGTCTACAGCGGGAGGCTGAGCACTTCCAGCTGGGCGAGCTGCTGCGCCTCCTGGGGCCCCGCGTAGGTTCCAAGCAGGGCTCCATGAACGATGAGGGCTGCCACAGTGACATCGAGGAGAGCTCGCAAAGCAGCGAGTACCCCACAGGTCGAACCTCGACTTCCTCAGACAAGAGGTCAGGGTTCATCACCATCGGCTACAGGGGATCCTACACTACAGTGCGAGACAACCAAGCCGACGCCAAGTTCCGACGCGTGGCACGGATCATGGTGTGCGGACGCATCGCCCTGGCCAAAGAGGTGTTTGGGGAAACACTGAACGAGAGCCGGGACCCTGACAGGCCGCCGGAAAAGTACACTTCGCGGTTTTACCTCAAGTTCACCTACCTGGAGCAGGCATTTGACCGGCTTTCTGAGGTGGGCTTTACAATGGTGGCGTGTAACTCCACGGGAACAGCCGCTTTTGTCAACCAGTACAGGGACGACAAAATCTGGAGCAGCTACACGGAGTACATCTTCTTCAGTAAGTGACTTCTCATCCATTCACTAGCATACATATTGGATAGGTGGGTCCAACATGTTTTCTCAGGTTTTAGAAGTATTCTGTAACATTATTCTTTACATTTGGAAAGATTGAACGAATTGCCTACCTTTTCTGACTTGGATTGTACATGCTATTGAAGGTAAATAATAGCCTTCTCTCTCTCTATGGTTCAAAGTAATCCCATTACCAGCTTCTGCACTTTCCTTGAGAATAGCCTTCCTGTGTGGTCCAGCAATGACGGCCCCTGACCCCGGCAAACATGGATGCTAGAGTCAGCATGGGTTTGAATACGGGCCCACTGCCCTTTGACTCACCCTTCCCCGTCTTTCAAACACGTTTCTATCTCTTCAATAAAGCTCATAAATTACATAAAGAATGTGAGACTGCCCCACCCTCCCTGGTTCTCTCATCAGTTGGAAATGTTTTCCAAATCACAACAGGTAGGTAAAAGAGAGAATAGATTAAAGGGAAAGGTGTGTGAGAGTAACATACAGTTTCATTGTAAGAAGAATGATTGAAGGACCAAAAACTTCTTGAGGGCTGTAGATACAGTGCATTTGGATAGTATTCAGACCCCTTGACTTTTTCCACATTTTGGTACGTTACAACCTTATTCTGAAATGGATTAAATGGTTATTTTTTTCTCCTCATCAATCTATACACAATACCCCATGACAAGAAATTTCTGTAAATCTATTAAATATTTTAAACTGAAATATTATGTTTACATAAGTAAGTTTTCTTGGGTATGACGTTACAAGCTTGGCACACCTGTATTTGGGGAGATTCTCCCATTCTTCTCTGCAGATCCCCTCAAGCTATGTTAGGTTGGGGAGCGTGGCTGCATAGCTAAATTCAGGTATCTCCAGGAATGTTCGATCGGGTTCAAGTCCGGGTTCTGGCTGGGCCACTCAATGACATTCAGAGACTTGTCCCGAAGCCACTCCTGCGCTGTCTTGGTTGTGTGCTTAGGGTCATTGTCCTGTTGGAAAGTGAATCTTCGCCCCAGTCTGAGGTCCTGAGAGCCCTGGAGGAGGTTTTCATCAAGGATCTCTTTGCACTTTGCTCTGTTCATCTTTCCCTTGATCCTGACTAGTTTAACACTTCCTGCCACTGAAAAACATCCCCACAGTATGATGCTGCCACCTCCACCATGCTTCACTGTAGGGATGGTGCCAGGTTTCTCCAGACATGACACTTGGCATTCAGGCCAAAGAGTTCAATCTTGGTTTCATTAGACCAGAGAATCTTGTTTCTCATGATCTGAGAGTCCTTTAGGTGCCTTTTGGCAAACTTCAAGCAGGCTGTCATGTGCCTTTTACTGAGGAGTTGCTTCCGTCTGGCCAGTCAACCATAAAGGCCTGATTGGTGGAGTGCTGCAGAGATGGTTGTCCTGCTGGAAGGTTCATGGTCAGAGGAACTCTGGAGCTCTATCAGAGTGACCATCAGGTTCATGGTCACCTCCCTGACTGCGGTCATCTCTTGGAAGAGTCTTGGTGGTTACAAACTTTTCCATTTAAGAATTATGGAGGTCAATGTATTCTTGGGGACCTTCAATGCTGCAGAAATGTTTTGGTACCTGTCCCAAGATCTGTGCCTCGACACAATCCTGTCTCAGAGCTCTACGGACAATTCCTTCGACCTCATGGCTTGTTTTTTTTTGCTCTGACATGCACTGTCAACCATGGGACCTTATATAGACAGGTGTGTGCCTTTCCAAATCATGTCCAATCAATTGAATTACCACAAGTGGACTCCAATCAAGTCATAGAAACATCTCAAGAATGATCAATGGAAACAGGATGCACCTGAGCTCAATTTTGAATCTCATAGCAAAGGGTCTGAATAGTTACAGGGACTTGCAAAAGTATTCATCCCCCTTGGAGCTTTTCCTATTTTGTTGCATTACAACATGTAATTTAAATGGATTTTTATTTGGATTTCATGTAATGGACATTAAAAACAATGTCCAAGTTGGTGAAGTGGAATGAAAAAAAGTACTTGATTTAAAAAAATGTTTTAAAAAAAAGAGGTGCGTGTATATATATTCACCCCCTTTGCCCTAAATAAGATCTGGTGCAACTAATTACCTTCAGAAGTCATATAATTAGTTAGATTGCACACAGGTGGGCTTTAATTAAGTGTCACATGATCTGTCACATGATCTCAGTATATATACACCTGTTCTGAAAGGTCCCAGAGTCTGCAACACCACGAAGCAAGAGGAACCACCAAGCAAGTGAGACCATGAAGCTCACCAAATAGGTCAGGGACAAAGTTGTGGAGAAGTACAAATCAGTGTTGGGTTATGAAACATATACGAAACTTTGAACATCCCACAGAACACCATTAAATCCATTGATAAAAAATATGGCACCACAACAAACCTGCCAAGAGAGGGCTGCGCACCAAAACTCACAGGCCAGGCAAGGAGGGCATTTATCAGAGAGGCAACAAAGAGACCAAAGAGAACCCTGAAGGAGCTACAAAGCTCCACAGCGGACATTGGAGTATCTGACTATATGATCACTTGGGCTTCACGAAAGAGTGGCCAGAAAAAAAGACATGTCTTAAAGAAAAAAAATAAGCAAACATATTTGGTGTTCGCCAAAAGGCATGTGGGAGACTACCCAACCATATGGAAAAAGGTGCAAAGGTCAGATGAAACTAAAATGTAGCTTTTTGGCCATCAAGGAAAATGCTATGTCTGGTGTAAACCTAACACCTCTCATGACCCCGAGAATACCATCCCCACAGGGAAGCATGGTGGTGGCAGCATCATGCTGTGGGGATGTGTTTCATCGGCAAGGACTGGGAAGCTGATCAGATTTGAAGGAATGATGGATGGCTCTAAATACAGGGAAATTCTTGAGGGAAAACTGTTAGTCTTCCAGAGATTTGAGACTGGGACAGAGGTTCACCTTCCAGCAGGACAATGACTTTAAGCATACTCCTAAAGCAACACTCGAGTAGTTTAATGGGAAACATTTAAATGTTTTGGAATGGCCTAGTCAAAGCCGAGACCTCAATCCAATTGAGAATCTGTGGTATGACTTAAAGATTTCTGCTGGTGTACAGCAACCATCCAACTTGAAGGAGCTGGAGCAGTTTTGCCTTGAAGAACGGGCAAAAATCCCAGTGGCTAGATGTGCCAAGCTTATAGAGACATACTCCAAGAGATTTGTAGCTGTAATTGCTTTAATTGTACTTTTTTGTCTTATTTCTGTTTTGTTTCACAATATAAAATATTTTGCATCTTCAAAGTGGTAGCCATGTTGTGTAAATAAAATTATACAAACCCCCCCAAAAATCTATTTTAATTCCAAGTTCTAAGGCAACAAAATAGGAAAAATGCCAAGGGGGTGAATGCTTTTGCAAGCCACTGTATGTAAATAAGGTATTTTTGTTTTCTAATTTGTAAAACATTTGCAAAAATGTATAAAAAACATTTTTTGCTTTGTCATTATGGGGTATTGTGTGTATATTGATGAGGGGGGGAAAACTATTTAATACATTTTAGAATAAGATGAATTAATTTAACAAAATGTGGAAAAGTCAACGTTTTGGTATAGTGTGTCTGGGGGTGAGGTGTGAGGTGTGTCTGGGGAATAGGGAATTAAATGGGGGGGAAACAACCAAGGAAGTGCATAAGGTCAGGCAAATCCTAACAGATTGGAACAGTCTAATCAATACAAATACATCATGACAAATAGGGGTGTGTGTGTGTGTGTGTGTCTTTGAGTCTGCATGTGTGTTTCTATGCCTGCACAGGTGTTAATGAAGACAAAATGGCCAGTCTATATATTGACCGTATACAGTTCCAGACATTTTGCTCCCTGACTTGTCACCCTTTTTCACTCTCCCGGTCACATGTCCCTGCTGGTAACAAAGAATTTGGTCCCTTTGGACGTGAAGGCTTTGACAGGAGAGGGGGAGGCTTGATTTTGTCTGTTCATTCTAAGACGAGATGAAGAAGCACAGAATATATTTCAGTTTTGTTAATACACCACCAAGATATTATTTTGTTTCCTTTTGAAGCAATGGAGTCAGTACAAGATCAATGACATCTACAACAGAATACACAGTTCGATTTTTTTATGGAGTAAAATTCTTGAAATAGACCAATGGGGAATGAGTCCAAACCGGTGCTAACATTCAATAAAAAAGATAGACCTACTTTTCACAAACTATCATGCCAAGATATGGCAGAGAGGGCTCAGAGGCATCGTCTAAAAATCTTCCATGGGAGGTGTTTTATTTTGAAGGAAGCACAGATGCCAACATAACACATGTGGAATATGCGAGAACACTCCATTGGTGGGGGGGCGACATATCTGACATACCAATGCATCTTACCCCACTCCCTGTGAAGGCACATGGTACTGTTTAACACGTTTGAAAGTGCTAGAGGGTGTGAATATGCAGGGGGGTAATGGATGGGGTGACAAAGCAAAAGTGCATCCGAGGAACTCGAGGTCAACGGTAGCCGCTGACAAATGCCTGTCTGGCTCAGAGGTTGAGGAGGCTGTTTCGATTGGGTTATTTTCATCTACACTTTTCCTCGTCTCGATGGACGTGTTGGCAGTGCTGTACACACTTCTCACTTCTCTCCGCTGAAGGTGATCCGCCTGTGTGATCCTGCTTGGGTCTTGCATAATTCATTAGCTTCTCTGCAACATGGCATTGTATTGATATTTATGAGGGATCAAGCTTTTATTCCTGTGCGATGTTGGAACATCACTGCCATAACAAGCAGATTTTCCCCCTGTTGAATACAGTATAAGCATTGAGCTGCTATTATGCTTAAAGATCGGCTAACTCCTCAACATGTGTGTTAATTGCATTCTGTTGTTGTTCTAAAGATCATTTGATACACGTTTCACGACAAGAAAATGCTAGATAAGGCTATAGGTACCATAGTGGCATGTTACAGAATATTAAATTACAACAATAACGTAATAAAAATGAATCATTTATATTATATTTACCATGTAAAAAAATTGTGCAGGCACATTGTTTGTTTGCACATTATGAATATACCGTATTTATGCTTCAAATGTATTCTATACTACAATATCCAATTCAACACAGATATACAGTACATTCGGAAAGTATTCAGACCCCTTGACTTTTTCAAAATGTTCTTACGTTGCAGCCTTATTCTAAAATTTAATTTACATCCTATTTGCATCCTGTTTCCATTGATCATCCTTGAGATGTTTCGATAACTTGATTGGAGTCCACCTTTAGTAAATTCAAATGATTGGACATGATTTGGAAAGGCACACACCTCCAACAGTTGACAGTGCAGTGACAGTGGCCCCTATCATTCTTAAATGGAAGAGGTTTGGAACCACAATGACTCTTCCTAAAGCTGGTCGCCCGGCCAAACTGAGCAATCGGGGGAGAAGGGCCTTGATCAGGGAAGTGACCAAGAACCTGATGGTCACTCTGACAGAGCTCTAGAGTTTCTCTGTGGCGATGGGAGAACCTTCCAGCAGGACAACCATCTCTGCAGCACTCCACCAATCAGGCCTTTATGGTAGTGGCCAGATGGTAGCCACTCCTCAGTAAAAGGCATATGACAGACCATGACAGCCCATTTGAAGTTTGTCAAAAGGCACATTAACCCTTGTGTAGTCTTAACATTCTGTATACTCCCCTTGTCTTAAGGGTAAAAAATGATCAGCCTACACGAAACCCCTAAAATGAAGCAGCTAAATTGAATTTTAAACCCCAAATATAGTTTGCATGAAGAAACAACCTGTCATTCATCACAAACTTTGTGAATATCTGGGTTTTCCCTCTTCACAATGCAGAAAGACTGCATTTAATCCGTGGACACCATTTGTTTTTATTACAACACACCTGGCATAATTGTTTTCTTTACTAAAGTAGAGGTTTATTATTATTATTATTATTATTATTGCTAAAGGTACGGCATAGGTGTAAACATATTTTTTTAGCAAGAGATAGCACTTGTATAGCCTAAGAAAGTAGCAGAAATGTGCAGAAAGTAGTTTTGAAAGCATTTTATTGAAGGGAAACAATAAGTCTTGAACATCTTTGGCAACATCGTGAAATATTCCTATAAACTGTCCAATGAGGAATTCTACTACAAAATACTAGTCTTCTTCCATTTTTTAACCATTGCCCCCACCCACAAGGTGTGGGTGAATGGGAAAAACTCCCCAAAAGAGAAGAATGGGAAAAACTCCCCAAATACAGGTGTGCCAAGCTTGTAGCATTATACCCAAGAAGACTTGAGGCTGTAAACGCTGGCAAAGTTTCTTCAACTTTACTGAGTAAAGGGTCTGAATACTTTGCCAACATTTCTAAAACCTGTTTTTAAGTCATCATTATGGGGTGTGTGTAGAATGATGAGATTGAAAAAACAATTTAATCCATTTTAGAATAAGGCTGTAACATAAGAAAATGTGGAAAAGGTCAAGGAGTCTGAATACTTTCCTAATGCACTGTATTAGCTCTAAACTTGCTCTGTATAGATCATTTATGGAAAAGTTGGTGATTGGTCCATTTCCAGCTTGACATTTAATGGCAAGAAAAGTCTAAAAAGACAACAGAGACAATATTGTCTAAGATATGTACTGACCATACAAAACATTAAGAACACCTTCCTAATATTGAGTTGCACTCCCTTTTGCCACCAGAACAGCCTCAATTCATTGGGGCAATGACTCTACAAGGTGTTGAAAGCATCCCATAGGGATGCTGGCCCATTTTGACTCCAATGTTTTCACAGTTGTGTCAAGTTGGCTAGATGTCCTTTGGGTGGTGGACCACTCATGATACACACTGGAAATTGTTGAGTGTGAAAAACCCAGCAGCATTGCAGTTCTTGACACAAACCAGTGTGCTGTTCACCTACCACCATACCCTGTTAAAAGGCATTTAAATATTTTGTCTTGCCCATTCACCCTTTGAATGGCACACATACACACCCCATGTCTCAATTGTCTCAAGGCTTAAAAATCCTTCTTTAACCTGTCTCCTCCCCTTCATCTACTCTGATTGGAGTGGATTTAACAAGTGACATCAATAAGGGATCATAGCTTTCACCTGGTCAGTCTATGTGGAAAGAGCAGGTCTTCTTCATGTTTTGTACACTAAACGTAAAATTAAACTAGGAAGCATTGACCATGATGTCGAACAGTTCCATTTAACCATGTTAAAGAGATACTGCGAGATTCTGGCAACCTAGCCTCTAGCTTACCCCACCGTACCTGTAGACGTCCATTTGCTAACACTCGTCAGCATTGCCTTGTGTAACTACCTCTACCTTCCTTCGTACTGCACCCAGAGACATACAAATAGTATCCAAGAGTTCATCTGAGTCTAGGTAAGTAGAAAAGCTTGATTGCCAGAATATCGCAGTATCGCTTTAAAGGCTTTATATTTTCCAAACCATTAAGTTTAGCATTTACCAGACTTGAAAGCATTCAATAAGAAAGCTTTCTCCAACACTGAAACATCCATCCCAACTCAGGCATTATAGACTTGTAACCTTTATTCCTGAACCAGACTGCAACAACTTACTATTCCCCTTACCATGCCCTTTACCATGACTCTTACCATGCCCTTTACCATGACTCTTACCATGCCCTTTACCATGCCCTTTACCATGACTCTTACCATGCCCTTTACCATGACTCTTACCATGCCCTTTACCATGACTCTTACCATGCCCTTTACCATGCCCTTTACCATGACTCTTACCATGCCCTTTACCATGCCCTTTACCATGCCCTTTACCATGACTCTTACCATGCCCTTTACCATGCCCTTTACCATGACTCTTACCATGACTCTTACCATGCCCTTTACCATGACTCTTACCATGCCCTTTACCATGACTCTTACCATGACTCTTACCATGCCCTTTACCATGACTCTTACCATGCCCTTTACCATGACTCTTACCATGCCCTTTACCATGACTCTTACCATGCCCTTTACCATGCCCTTTACCATGACTCTTAACATGCCCTTTACCATGCCCTTTACCATGACTCTTACCATGACTCTTACCATGCCCCTTACCATGACTCTTACCATGCCCTTTACCATGTCTCTTACCATGCCCTTTACCATGCCCCTTACCATGACTCTTACCATGCCCTTTACCATGTCTCTTACCATGCCCTTTACCATGCCCCTTACCATGACTCTTACCATGCCCCTTACCATGACTCTTACCAATCCCCTTACCATGCCCCTTACCATGACTCTTACCATGCCCCTTCCCATGCACCTTACCATGCATTAATACATTATACATGCTGTTATGGTTTAGCAATTTCAAAATTTGTTTCTCAGACCAAAAATATTGATTGCCAATGTCTCTGGTCTGAAGAAGGTCAATAGACAGAAACGTTGGCAATAAACTAGAATACATATGTGAAATTGTGCAATATTTTGTGTGCAGTATTGCAATATTTGTGCCATATTGTTTTCTTTTGAATCATGTTCCATGCTCCAGCATAATGCAAACTTATTCTTGACATTGTATTCTTAGATAAAACGCATAGGCTTTTCATGAGCTTGGTTCTATAAGGTTCTATCTGCATTTTTGTCAACATTTAGTAACTGACATAACCTCGTTCTGTTCTATGTTCTCTACCTATATAGTACTCCAAATACCCCAATTGATGTTATTAAGGTCAAACGAATAATAGATAAAAATAGCTGACACCATTCAAACCAATGAGGGTTTGGAATTTTAAAGACAATTATCTTAGGATCATCTTTTTACAGACATAAACTTTTAGTCTAGCTCCCCTTTATTTGGTTGTAGATTTTACTCATACACTAGCTGCTATCTCATAGAGACCTTGCACGTACGAACACACACACACACACACACACACACACACACACACACACACACACACACACACACACACACACACACACACACACACACACACACACACACACACACACACACACACACACACACACACACACACACACACACACACACACACATTTGCTCAACAAATCATCATGTTCAATTACTTCTAAGGAGGGAAACATCTTTGCCAGGGACATACAGGGAGTGAAAACCCCTCGTCGGTCCCTATCACAGCCCATTATATACAGCCCTACATATACTGCACACTGCGAACAGTTCTCAAATCTGTTCTCAAATATGCACTGCACATTAGGCCTATGTTCTTCAGCTATATTAATGTCCTACATTTTATCATTGATATGTCTTCAACACATTTCTTTTCAATACAGTTTGGGTGGTTAGAGTTCTTGTTTGATTAATAGTCCTGAAGAGTCTGCTAGCAAAGTTCCAACAAGAAGAAACAATAATTCCCTCACATCAGAGATGTCAGTTAAAGGAGGAATGACGACCAGATGTTTTCAGACCTTAAACATTTTGAGATAAGCCCACGTTCCAGGCCATGTGTTGTGTTGATTCAGCTATATGCTCAATCCCCAAATCAATGGAAAAGATGAGCACCACATATCTCCAGATTTTGGTGCATAGCTGCATCTACACTATTGATGGTGTGGGACGTGGGTTCATCATGATGATGTGGGATGTGGGTTCATCATGATGACGTGGGACGTGGGTTCATCATGATGACGTGGGACGTGGGTTTGTCATGATGGTGTGGGACGTGGGTTCGTCATGATGACGTGGGTTCGTCATGATAGCATATGGACCTGGGTTCATCATGATGGCATGGGACGTGGGTTCATCATGATGGTGTGGGACGTGGGTTCATCATGATGGCGTGGGACGTGGGTTCATCATGATGATGTGGGACCTGGGTTCATCATGATGGCGTGGGACGTGGGTTCATCATGATGGCGTGGGACGTGGGTTCGTCATGATGGTGTGGGACGTGGGTTCATCATGATGACGTGGGTTCGTCATGATAGCATATGGACCTGGTTTCATCATGATGGCATGGGACCTGGGTTCATCATGATGGTGTGGGACGTGGGTTTGTCATGATGGTGTGGGACGTGGGTTCATCATGATGGTGTGGGACATGGGTTCATCATGATGACGTGGGACGTGGGTTTGTCATGATGGTGTGGGACATGGGTTCATCATGATGGTGTGGGACGTGGGTTCATCATGATGACGCTGGACGTGGGTTCATCATGATGGCATGGGACCTGGTTTCATCACGATGGCATGGGACCTGGGTTCATCACGATGGCATGGGACCTGGGTTCATCACGATGGCATGGGACCTGGGTTCATCATGATGGCGTGGGACATGGGTTCATCATGATGGCATGGGACCTGGGTTCATCATGATGGCATGAGACCTGGGTTCATCATGATGACGTGGGACGTGGGTTTGTCATGATGGTGTGGGACGTGGGTTCATCATGATGGTGTGGGACGTGGGTTTGTCATGATGGTGTGGGACGTGGGTTCATCATGATGGTGTGGGACGTGGGTTCATCATGATGACGTGGGACGTGGGTTTGTCATGATGGTGTGGGACGTGGGTTCATCATGATGGTGTGGGACGTGGGTTCATCATGATGACGCTGGACGTGGGTTCATCATGATGGCATGGGACCTGGTTTCATCACGATGGCATGGGACCTGGGTTCATCACGATGGCATGGGACCTGGGTTCATCACGATGGCATGGGACCTGGGTTCATCATGATGGCGTGGGACATGGGTTCATCATGATGGCATGGGACCTGGGTTCATCATGATGGCATGGGACCTGGGTTCATCATGATGGCGTGGGACATGGGTTCATCATGATGGCATGGGACCTGGGCTCATCATGATGGCATGGGACCTGGGTTCATCATGATGGCGTGGGACATGGGTTTATCATGATGGAATGGGACCTGGGTTCATCATGATGGCATGGGACCTGGGTTCATCATGATGGCATGGGACCTGGGTTCATCATGATGGCATGGGACCTGGGTTCATCATGATGGCGTGGGATATTGTCATGTTTTGTCATTGATTATCATGTCTTGTCCCTGTGCTTCCCTTCTATTCGTTTCCCTCTGCTGGTCTTATTAGGTTCTTTCCCTCTTTCTATCCCTCTCTCTCCCCCTCCCTCTCTCCCTCTCTCGCTCTCTCTCTCTATCGTTCCGTTCCTGCTCCCAGCTGTTCCTCATTCTCCTAACTACCTCATTTACTCTTTCACACCTGTCCCCTATTTTGCCCTCTGATTAGAGTCCCTATTTCTCCCTCTGTTTTCCGCTTCTGTCCTTGTCGGATCCTTGTTTGATGTTTGCTGTTCTGTGTCCTTGTTCCGCCCTGTCGTGTTTTTGCCTTCTTCAGATGCTGCGTGTGAGCAGGTGTCTATGTCAGCTACGGCCTGTGCCTTCCCGAATCGACCTGCAGTCTGTGGTCGCGTCTCCAGTCGTTCCTCTCTACTGACGAGAGGATTTCAGTTTTCCTGTTTTGTATTTACCTAAGATAATATCCAGGATTATCGTTTTTGTTTAAGACTGGAATAAAGACTCTGTTTCTGTTAAGTCGCTTTTGGGTCCTCATTCACCAGCATAACAGATATGGGTTCATCATGATGGTGTGGGAGATGGGTTCATTACGATGGCATGGGACCTGGGTTCATCATGATGGCGTGGGACATGGTTTCATCACGATGGCATGGGACCTGGGTTCATCATGATGGCATGGGACATGGTTTCATCACGATGGCATGGGACCTGGGTTCATCACGATGGCATGGGCCCTGGGTTCATAATGACAGCAGACTACTCTTGGGGTCTAAAAGCATCTTACAAACTGTGATTTTGGACTGTTATGTCGATTTAAGACAAACGGAAAACCAAAATGTTAATCTATTGCCTAATGGTCTGAGTTTTGCAGAGCGCATCCTAGAATTGTCGTGACACAGTACGATTTGCATGCAGATTTTATTTTGATACTCATTTTTTTTCTGCCATGCCAAGCAAAACGCCAACAAACACCGACCTAGAGGCATGACAGAGAAGGTTGTTTTATGCAGTGACATTCTTCAACATAACCGTTATTGATTGAGAGGGTAATCGTTTAAATGTCACAGATGCAACCCTGGGACAATGACAAATGTGGTGGGACTCCCGGCATGACTCGCCCAATGATGGATTTCGTCTGAGGTCAGGTGACAGGCGGGCAGGCCACCGGGTGGGAAGTTGGCTTTCTCTTCCGTTCGCTCACTCCCTAAACTTCACACCATTTCCCCCGCTCATCAACATTGAATGAAGTGAATGATGCGTTCTCCCAAGCGTTGAATGAGATTATATGGCCGCCTTCTGTAGATAACAAACCTACAGGGTTTTTCTGCTTTGTGTGGCAATGCGGTTTCTCAACTAAATAAGGCTTGCAATCCCTTTCATTAATTTAGATAAGCATTCAGGGTAGGCTCCGAGACAGGTAGTTGATTCTCCATGCAAAACAAATAATCCCAATTCCCAACAGCTCATTTGATTAGCTATTGTTGTCTTTGGAATTGTCCTTGAAAGAGAGAAGGAGAACAATAGGATTGTTTATACCATGGAATTGAGAGAGAGAACAACAGGAGAGTTCTCAGCTGCATACCAAAACAAGTGTCGGAGCTGCCATTTTGCTGAACAACGAAATACCAAATTCTAATTTTAAGCGCTGGAGATTTTTATCAAGCAAATGCCAGTCGACTATGAATGGTCTTTATCTGCCTAAGTCTCATTAATTAGGCAGAAAGCTGTCCGATAACACGCCTGAAAGATAATGATAGTGGCGGAAGCCACTTTGCCTGTCGTTTAAGTCCAGATAGACACCAGGAATTTAAGTAGTCATGACCAAGTAGTAGAGTCATTGTGGACTCTACCGGACCATGAAAATGGACACAGATGGGGTTGTTCTATGTGCAAGATTAGGAGAGGGAAGCATGAGTGAACACAATATGTTTACACCATTTCCATGTGCATTATTTCTAGGACATTGTTTTGCCCCCAGAGAGAATACTAGCTTGTGAGGCCATCTGCTCCCCCAGACTTCCACTACAACACAGGTTGTGAGCCTATGCGTGAACACATTAGTGCTTAGTGCTTTCATTGGAATTGGATGTTTACTAGCAGGATTTGAACTTGTTTCGATAGCCATTGCTACTACAGAGTACATGTGCACATTGATTTACAGATTACAGGCGGCTTTAGTCTTTAATCTGTGTAAGATAAATGTTGGACAGTACTTAAAAAGTTAACTGCCACCTACCTGTCTGGAAACACCTTCCTGAGAATGTACTGCAAGTGAAATTCAAATTCTCAAATAGGAGGATAAAACCATCCTCCTCTTCCTAAATACACCAGTCTTCACTGACAGACATGTATTCAACATAATGTCTATCGTGCTGAAGTACAGAAACAACCTGTATGTTGTGCCCTAAGGCTTGGCCATGCTCCTGCTCTGTCTCTGTTTAGGCTAAAGCCATTTCCCCATGGCCATCACCACTACAGAATCTTCATCCATTTTTTTTATTCCATACACTTCCTTTCTTTCCCCAACTCACCCGCTGAGAGATAGGAAGACCTGCATTTCAATTATAGATTGGTATCACACTCAACTCCTTCTTTTCTCAAATCCCTTTTCACTTGACAAAGGCCAAAACCTGCTCCATTCTTTCAGTCTCTTGATGAGGCCTCTGCTTTCCCTTTTGATACTTTGCCTCTATTCAATGAATTAGTCAGGTGGACTGAACATTCTGACCATCTTTAAAATCATTATATCTCTATATTTGTGTTCTTTATTCCTGCTATAGAAGTCTGTTATCTACAATTTTTGCATGTCATATCTCTTTATTTAAACCATTACGCAAATGTAATTACTGTGATATATTATCCACAATATTTATTTCAAAACATTCACTTCATCCCAAATCTCAAACGCAATGTTTTTATTCATTTTAACCCATATTTTACCCTTAGTTGACTGAGAACCCATTCTCATTTACAGCAACGCCTAGGGAATAGTTACTGGGGAGAAGAGGGGATATGAATAAGCTAATTGGAAGCTGGGGATGATTAGGTGGCCATGATGGTATGAGGGTCAGATTGGGAATTTAGCAAGTGGTTAACACTCCTACTCTTACGTTAAGTGCCATGGGATCTTTAGTGACCAAAGACAGTCAGGACACTCCTTTAACTTCCCATCTGAAAGACAACACCCTACACAGGGCAATGTCCCCAATCACTGCCCTGGGACATTGTGATCTTTTTTTATCTGAGGAAAGAGTGCCTTCTACTGGCCCTCCAACACTAGTTCCAGCAGCATCCAGGGACCGACCAGGATCGAACCCTGCTTACCTTCAGAGTCAAGCCAGCAGTGGGCTGCAGGGGTGTCTGCTGCTGGCCAGTGTCGAAAAGGGAATTGCATTCAAATGATGTGCTTTTCCTTTTTCACTTCACTATTTGCTTGAGAGATTATTTTTTGTAATTTTTTTACATCTCTCAGGATGGCCAACTGTTGTTCTGAGAGCATTCAGCTAAGCTTTCCTACCTTCTTATTAAGATTCACCACTGGCCTTTCAACATAATTGCACCTTTCATTCTTAGCGCACATCTACAAGTACTGTAATTTGCCTCCATTTCTTGGCTGTGCACTCAATGAAGCGTTATCGGGAGCACTTATATAATGATTTGTTCAACACTTGATTAGATAATAGATGTCTTGCTTAGCCGATGGTGTGCTTTCTCGCATATCTCACTTGTCACCGGGGCTATTTTTGGATACGGTGTCCATTTGTAGAAGCTGGTCTGAAAGGTTTTTAAAGTGTCAAGTGCTTCTTAACCAAGGAATCATGCTGTCATTATATGCAAATCAAGCATTATATGCATTATATTCCAATCAATAATGACATTTTAAAGTGGAAATTACTAACTTTAGAAGACTTTTTAAACCTAGAATATACTTCAAGTTTGCATTTCCCGCTGTGCAGTAAAATTTGCAGTAACAAAAGGGATCAAATTAAGATCCTACATCTGTACTATGAATCACTGACTTGTATTATTGTACTTATGTGATTATCAAACCTTTCACCAACCTTTTATCTACCTTTGGCCCATAATTAGCTGAGTCAGTGCTGTTCCTCAAAGTTACAAAACAAATTGGCCTACCATTTTATTTTTAGGTCCTTTACATTCTCAATGTCCCAATGTCATCAGAGAAGGGCGGTGGCAACAGTTGTCCTATTTCAATACTGACTGATACCCACCTGGTTAGCCTGTCCCAATGTCATCAGAGAAGGGCGGTGGCATCAGTTGTCCTATTTCAATACTGACTGATACCCACCTGGTTAGCCTGTCCCAATGTCATCAGAGAAGGGAGGTGGCATCAGTTGTCCTATTTCAATACTGACTGATACCCACCTGGGTAGCCTGTCCCAATGTCATCAGAGAAGGGTGGTGGCATCAGTTGTCCTATTTCAATACTGACTGATACCCACCTGGGTAGCCTGTCCCAATGTCATCAGAGAAGGGCGGTGGCATCAGTTGTCCTATTTCAATACTGACTGATACCCACCTGGGTAGCCTGTCCCAATGTCATCAGAGAAGGGCGGTGGCATCAGTTGTCCTATTTCAATACTGACTGATACCCACCTGGTTAGCCTGTCCCCACTGTCCCCAGGGCTCAATGATTATTGTGCAGCCCTGACAAAGACTGTCCCAGAGAATCGATCTGAAACACGAAGACTCAGCAGGGAGTTATATGGGAGAGCTATAGGAAACAAGACCCTTTATTGGGAGGGTTGAGATTGGACTCAGTTCAATAGTAGATCGCCAGTTTGTCCTTGGATGTGAATCTCAGACACTTTGAGTTAGGTGTGGTTTTGTACGTATTGCTGTAACACTGTTCTGATTGACATGACAGCTGTCCTTTCCTGTTAAGATAACCCTATGTCCTAAAGCATAAGACTAAATATACAGTTGAATAATTGTTTTCATTGGTTGTGGTAGTGTTATTAGGTTTTACTATGTGTTATGCAAGCTTTACCAAGGTGTTGTGTTACCTTATTGACAGTGTTAGGAAAGCCATATGCAAACATATCAAGTGTTACAGAAGTAGCTCAAATGTGTCAGTTGGCCCAAAATGTTATTCTTATGGCTGAGGTTTATCAAACCTGCTATAGAAATATCTATGCGTCTTTGATTACATGCATTATATTTTATTTTACACTTCAGTCATTTAGCAGATGCTCTTATCCAGAGGTGCATTCAACTTCAGTAGCCAGTAGGTAAAACAATAATTTAATCAAAACTTTAATCAAAATAGCTGCTATCCAATAACACTACTGCCTATGCACATACTACTCTTATTCAGAAAACTGGAACATCTACCGTAGAGTGGTCTACTTGCTATTAATTACAGTACCACAAACCATTCTGCATTTTTATTTGAGTTATATGAAGGTATGTTAACACTCTATGTTCCTGATTTAATACTGTAATGTGGTTTTGATTGAACAGCATCCCTAAGCCTTATCGAGATAGACTACCATCTGCTTCAGAGAGTGTGCCAAGATCCTTAAAAGAACCATCCCACACAAAAGCCCATTGATGACTGCTTGGCTGTACAGTAATAGAGGCTTTCTCT